>NW_005188116.1:0-4159 GCF_000239375.1 Pundamilia nyererei | reverse complement strand
TAGACACTCTAAACCCACCGGCACAATGTACATTTGCTTTAATTTTAAATATGTTCATATTGTCTATTTTGTAAAACAGTCAGATTGTCTATTCTTATTTAATTCACTTGATGTACAGAATCCACCTGCTTGCTGCATACATGCTACTACTGCACATTCACCTAATGTATATATTTTATATAATGCTCTTCCTCTCTCCCCCCTTTTGCACAAGTCGAGGAGCGTGTCAGGTTACATTTCACTGTGTGTTATATTTGTATAACTATGCATGTGACAAATAAAGAACCTTGAACCTTGACCCTTGCTCCTGAGTTGGTTTGCCTTCATGTTGCTGTGTGATGCTCCAAACATTTTGAAAAACCAAGCGATCTGGGATCAAATCACAATCAAATCAAAATATTAAAACGATTGAGAAAAGAGGTCAGAACTATAGTGTGTGTGAGTGAACGTGGCCGGTGATGTGGTCAGTTTGAAACCTTTCATGAGAGTTGGCAAAAAAAGTAAGTGCTCTGACATTTATGTAGGACTTTTGTAGTCTTCTGAACCTCTCAAAGAGAGTTACACCTCCACACAGTGCTTTTAATCTAGCACTGTTTCTATCACAATGCTTTTAGTATTACAATCACTAAAGACATCTGAGAGGATCTAACAACTGGCCTTTCAACATGGACAACAGTTTCCATGTCCTTGACTTTAATTATGTTCCACTGAAGAACGTATCTACAACTCTAGCCAGCAGAACTGAACTGTGGCTCCTCTCTCTGTCATGAAGGAAATTTAACAGCAAGAGTGCTACAGCATGACAGTTCACATCTCTGTAAGCGCTGGCTTTCTCTCACACTTTCTCTGAAAAGTAACTTTTCAAGCTAGAAATCCACTTGTTCACAGAGACCTTCCAGCAGTAAGTCAAGCCAGTATTTCACAGTCCACATCAGCCTTTCTCCACATGAAACTATTGCAGGACTGCTAACATACTTTTTGTTCTTTTTAAACACATTCTTCAACCATATTTGCATCCCGACTTTGAGTAAAGTTCACATCATTATGCATGCTAAGAAGACAGCATGGTGGTAACTATTTGAACAAACTGTTTACTAATGACTTGTCTAGTACGGAGGGGGTGTAGAGTATTTGTTGACATTTCCCAGGCACTTGCTGCTGGGTGGACCCGTCTCTTCCACAGGAATGACACCAAACAAAGCCAGGATGAAAAGCCTACTCTACAGATGTTAGGTCTTCTTGTCACTGTTGACTCGTGTGTGCCTCCACTGTTCGCTCATTTGGCTCAAATGACTAAAAGAGTACTAACGAAGGGGATTATGCTACAGGGTCCAAGACACTGAGTGTCGGCGTCCTTTCCTTGGGAACTGTGGAAACACAATATTGTAAAAACAACAATATTGTAAAGCAACGTCAGTTCAGATTTATTAGACAGCACTAAATGACAACAGTAGTTGCCTCAAGCCATTTTATATTGTAAGGTAAAGACCGTACAATAATACCCTAAAAATCAAACAACCCTCCTTTGAGCAAGCAGTTGGTGACAACAAGATGAAACCTCAGGCAGACTCATCTGCTGCAACTGGCCGGGTGTGAGAGGAGGAAGACAGAACAAAAGACACGGTGTGGAAGAGAGCCAGAGAGGGATAATAACTAATGATTAAATGCAGAGTGGTGTATAAACATGATGAGTGAAGGAGAAACACTCGGTGCAAGAAGGATTCAGGGTCACCTGGTCCAGCCCTAACTATACGCTTTAGCAAAAAGGAAAGTTTGAAGCCTAATCTTAAAAGTAGAGATAGTGTCTGTCTCCTGAATCCAAACTGGGAACTCTCCTACGGGTCCATGGAAGAGGAGCATGAAAGCTGAAGGCTTCCCATTTTACTTTGAAATACTCCAGGAATCAACAGGTAAACCAGCAGTCTGAGAGAAAGTGCTTTATTGGAGTGATGTGCCTCTATGAGGTATTTCAGATCAAATGGGGCCTTGTATGTAAGAAGGGTTTTATAGATGTATGTATTTTGTATGTATGGTTATATTGCAGAACAGTATTTAGGTCAGTACCTATTTGGACAACAACAACAGTTTTGATCAGACACAATGGATTTAAACCAAGCAGTTAAGATGCGACAGAAATGTTCAGATTTATTTGAAATGATTTAACGAGAACCTTGTGCTGCCTTGTGCAAGAATAACAATAAAACAATCAATGGAAAGGACAAACACATTCTTCTATTGGGTTTCTCTCTCAGTACAACAAACTGACAATATTTCTGAGAATACTCTTCTGTCGACTTCCTGACAGTTGCATGAAGAGTAGAGGTCTGCACTGCAGCGACATTAATATATAACTGGAGTTGTCCTTTAGTTTGCAGCACCCTCATTTTTCAGAATTACATGTCTTTGCACAGGTAATTTGAAGTGTAGAAGTGTATGTTAAAAACAGTTGATTTCCAGGCTCCAATCTCTTAAATCAATAAAAAAAGTATTGTTTTTTAAACGATTTTATGCATATTTCAAAACCAAACACGATGCTTTACTTTGACAATCTTGAAAAAAGTGCAGTTACTTTTAATGTATAATATATTTTGGTTGTTCAGAGTGAATTCTAACCACACTTACTTTAATAGTGATGCAGGTCTGTACTGCAAACGTGTATTCTTTCTTGTACACATCAAAGTGTGGCCTTGACGGGACTCTTCAGCCTTTAACTGTCCCGGGATCCTGGGTCGGAGTGACCCAGGATCCCTGACAGTTATGAATTATATTATTATTGTATGTTGTTGTCCTTCTCCCTGTTTGCGCGTGTGTGTGTATGTGTTTCTGCGGGCACCTTCAGGCCTGGTGGGTGTGGCCCTGCTGGCGGACTGGCCACACCCAAAGCCACACACCTGCTGCTGATCAGGGCTCGTCGGGGGAGCTACTTAAGAGAGTCTTGGAGCTCCCACCGATGTGGGATCATGGCGTGAGACTCCACGTTAGTCACCCAGTTGAGCTTAGTTAGTGTGTGTATGCGGTTGTATGTGTCCTGACGGCTGCTTCTATTGTGTCCCCAGGAGAGGTGTGGAGCGCCAGACAGCAGCCAGTGCTGAGACACGGGAGCGGAGAGCACAAACACTGGGAGAAGACACGACACGGGAGTCTGGGGAAAGCACGGGGATTTATTGTTGTTTAGTTCCATACACTGTAAATAAACGCACTGTTTACACACAGGGCACTGCGCCTGGGTCCTCCTTCCCTACACCCCCACGGTCTGCCAGCCACACCGTGACATTAACTCTGTGCAGTTCATGGAGTTCTGGTGGATATGTCAGAAGTACAGTGGACAAAACACAAGAGATTCTAAATTGTGTTTTTCCTGAACAAACAAGCCCATTCCTAAACATTTACAAAGGAAAAAAAAAAAAACTTTAGGGTTTTGCTAATTGCTACTGAGTCTAATGGAACACATGAAGGATAGAAGGAAAAAACAACATTCACTCACTTGCTGCAAGTTTTACTAGAAGTCCCTGAGGTCACTCCCTGAGGTTTCCAGCTTAATCAGGCTACAGAAATAATTCTTATTTTTTAGGACTTTCCCCTGTTAGTACAGCAGTGAAGGGGCAGGCAGAGGTAAGGCAGGGACAGCATTGCACAGGATCCCAGGTCACCTTTAGACTAATAGGGAGATCCCAAAGTGGCATTTAAAATTATGCCTTTAACATCTTCTTTGACTTTACAAATATGAATTTTGTCAGGTGAGTCTAGTTCAGCATTGCAGTTCAATGTTCAGTTGTGGAGCCCAACAAAGACAGCACTAAAGTATTTAGTAATCTTTGTTTGAAGAGCTGTCTACATGTGTTTTGTAGACTTGGAGAAGGTATTTGACTGCATCCTTTGCTATTTGGTGGCCTCACAATCTCATCTCCAGTTCCAGTTTGGATTCAGGAGACAGACACTATCTCTACTTTTAAGATTAGGCTTCAAACTTTCCTTTTTTTTTTTCTTTCTTTTTTTTGCCTGTCCCGTTTGGCTCTTTTGCCATCAGAATTGTTGTCTAAAGGCAAAGAAAGATGCCCAACGGATTTGCTTTACCAAATTGACCATCCCAGCCTTGCCGTAATGGTCCATTTGATTCACCTTTTATTGTTTATTTTATTTTCATTTACTGAATACGGGA
>NW_005188115.1:82335-87124 GCF_000239375.1 Pundamilia nyererei | reverse complement strand
TCAGACAAATAAGGTGATGACTCTCTGAAAACAGTATTTCTTATACCTCAGCAGTATAATCCATCATAAAACAATATTATTCATTCACCATAAATCAGCAGTCTAATATAATACAATCAGTTTAATAAGTGTAATAATTATCACCTTCTAATTCAGGAGAATAATGCAAACTAAAACTACCTGATGATCTCACAATCTTTAATTTGGGGTATAACATAAGCATAAGATAATATAATAATCTCACAAGTGTTATGTGTAGTGAGGAGGCAAAATTATTAACCAGATGATTGACCTCTGTTGAAGTAGTGTTCAGGCAGCACTCTGCTTTGTGTTGGTACAGAGCATTGAAGATGACAACAGTGGGTGGATTAAATTCTTAAACTTAGTTACAGCACTTTCAGAAAGACAACTACTCTGATAGAGTCTACGCTCCACTCTAGTGTAATCAATTATTGTAAATGTAAATGTTATCAGGAAATGATCAGACAGGAGAGGGTTATCAGGAAACACTGTTAAATGTTCAGTTTCTATGCCATATGTTAAAACAAGATCTAGAGTGTGATTAAAGTGGTGGGTATGTTCTTTTACATTTTTACAGAAGCCAATTGAGTCTACTAACAGATTAAATACCATGTTGAAGCTGTCAATTTTAGCACCTACATGAATGTTAAAATCACCCACATCAATGATTTTATCTGAGCTGAGCACTGAATCAGATAAAAAGTCTGAGAAATCTGATAAAAAATCTGTGTAAGGCCCTGGTGGATGATAGATGATAACGAATAAGACTGGTTTTTGAGTGTTACAGCTGGGGTGGACAACGCTAAGCATCAGGCTTTCAAATGAATTAAAGTCTTTCTGGGTCTTTGGTTGATAGGCTGGTGTGAAAGAGTGCACCCACACCGCCCCCTCTGCCTGGGCTTCATGGTTTCTGAAGGTTAGAATGACTCGGGGGCGTTGATTCATTTAAATTAACATAATCATCCTGCTTTAACCAGGTTTCTCTAAGGCAGAATAAAGCGATTTGTTTATTAATCATTAAGTCATGTGTTAAGAGAGACTTGGAAGAGAGAGACATTTTGTTTAATAATCCAAATTTCACTGTTTTACTCTTTGGTTCAGATATGGATGATGTAGTGTTCTTTCTTTGTGATTTTTTATGTTTAGGTCGTTTTTTGTTGGTTGATGGGGTTTTTTTTGTCCTGTTTTGGAGCTGACACAGTCTCTACGGATATGGGGTTTTGGTGGGATAGAGGGGGAGAGAAGCTGCAGAGAGGCGTGTAAGACTGAAGCTCTGCTTCCTGGTCTCAAATCTGGATAGTTACATTTTGGGGGGGTTTAATAAATTTCAGATTTCTGAATTGCTCTTAAAGGGACCAGACAAACAGCGATTCAAAAGACCCTTATGATAAAAACATAGAGGGAACAGTTTACCCTGCCCGGGATAGGGTAATCCGGGCCCCGCCCTTGAGCAAGGCCCGGGGAGGGTGCCTGAGTGCGAGTGTCTGGTGGCCCTTAGTCCATGGGGCCCAGCCGTGCACAGCTCAAAAAGGGGACATGGGCACATCCTCCCGCAGGTCCACCACCCGCAGGAGGCGCCGGGCGGCGGCCAGGAGCGGAGGCCCTGGTGGACTGATCCCCGGCTACCAAGACTGGCAATTGGGACATGGACTGTCACCTCTCTGGTGGGGAAGGAGCCTGAGTTAGTGCGTGAGGTTGAGAGGTACTGGCTAGATATTTTATATTTTATTTTATTTAGGACAGTGCATGTTAATGAACATGTAGCACCCCACCCGTGATACTGAGTCTAAATCCACTTACCTCAGTTTGGACCCCCCTAGGCGGGGTGTTAGGTTCGTTACAGCCTAGATACCACAAAAGGTTCTGGTATGGACAGGAATCAGGGAAACTATCAGTAAACCTTTGCCTGCAAGTTAGACTTAACCAATAGAAAAAAAATCAACCCCAGACATCTCTTTAACACAAACTAAACGTTTGCTGAATGTAAGGGCAGGAAAAGTAATGTACACCACACCCTTTTCTTAACTCAAATGATATCCAGCTTCATAAACACATGAAACATGCTGTGTAAATGAAATAATTCCCTTTGGAATTATGTTAACCAACACAAATTATGTTATCACCTCTTGGTAAGTGACACACTAATATACACTCACAAATATGCTGTATAAGTCCACTAAATACACAATATTCACACATGGGCCCCACACACACTCACATTCACACTTGTTGCAGGCCTGTTCGCTGCTCACGCAGACGATGGAGAAAAATCCTCTTCTCCCCAGTAAGAGCACGAAAGTCCAACTTACAGTTCAGTTGTTCGGTAGGTTTCCGCTCACCAGTCCCAAACTAAATCCACTGTCCGCTCTCCCTGCGGACCGGATGCGGTCTCTGCTACAACGCGTTAGCCAGTCCCTGTCCAGCTCTCCGACAGTCCATAGCGGCTGCCTCCGTGGCGCAGCCAAGCAGGCCGGGCTAGCCTTTAGCCTCGGCAGTCGTAGTTTTACACGGTGGTGCGACCGTTGAAACAAAAAGTCACTTCACCCACACTCTGTTGCGAAGCTCTCACACGGTTAGCTTTCTAGTCATACACTCTTTTGTGCTATTTAACCTCAGTAAAACTAGCTGAGTCTCTCACTTTGGTTCAGCTAAACTCGTGCATCTCTCCATGCCGTTCTCCTCTCTTCCTCCATTGCAACAGATACACAGATCCCGTTTTTTGCTACCTTCATGGGCCTCCAGAAAATTAGAACTCTGAACAATACTTTAACTCTCTTCAGAGTTACATAACATAAAATAATACTTTATGATTAACATAACAGTTTCATTGCTCTAATTACCTGTATTTACCTTTTGACATATTACAAGGCAAATTACATTGAGGGTACAGTTACATCACATAATATTAACTGTGAACACCTTATGTTACTGTGGTGTTTAAGTCCATGGGAATTATGAGTATCTACTCCCAAATTCCCATCCAGGCTACAAACATAAATGTAAATAAAAAATTACATGAATTTAAACATACCAGATTATAGCTAAGTGCTAATTTCCATCTGTTGTCCATAAAACATAAAAAAAATAGACATAATAATTCATAAAAAATTGATAATTCATAATTCATTCATAATAAAATCTCCATCACCAAACTCACACATGCACATGTAACCCGGGGTTAAAAAGATGCATGAATAGTAAAAGATAAGAATATAAATATCAAAGAGTAAAATTCATTTGTTCAAATTTCTTGTTTATTAAAAAGATCAGAGTTCATGTCAAATGATTAAGAACATGTTTGCATTGTTTAAAATAAGTTATCTGTCTTTTCTTGTGAATTGCTTGTGAGAACTGTAATTTCCTACGGGAATATGGTCTGTGAAGGTAGCACAAGGTGGAGAAAAAAAGAGAGCGCGAGGAGCGAGGGTGTTGGTGCGTGAGTTACAGGAGCATCCGGAGAAGTTAGCTTGTTTTTATGTAGTATCAGCAGTGTTGGTCAAGTTACTTGAAAAAAGTAATCAGTAACTAATTACTGATTACGTACAAGCAAATCCATATGCTCCTTTAGGAAATTTGTGTTAATACCTTATACACCAAACTTAAGATATAGTCGGACTCACCTCTACGCATGGCTTGGGCTCTGGAACCAGTCTCCTGGAGAGGGGCTGGACTCTGTCTCAGTCCGGAGTTGCCCCTGGTGAGAGGCAGCAGGCTGGGGTGGGTATTCTAATATCTCCTCGGCTTGCTGCCGGTACGTTGGGGTTCTTCCCAGTGGATGAGAGGGTTTGTTCCCTGCACCCTAGGGTCGGGGAATGGGTCCTGACTGTCATCTTCGCTTATGCGCTGAGTGGCAGTTCAGAGTACCCAGCCTTCTTAGAGTCCCTGGGTGGGGTGCTGGAAGGTGCTCCACCTGGAGACTCTGTTGTCCTACTGGAAGACTTCAGTGCTCTGATGGGTAACAACAGCGAGACCTGGAGGGGCGTGGTTGGGAGGAACGGCCTCCCTGATCTGAACCCGAGCAGTGTTTTGTTATTGGACTTCTGTGCAAATCACAGTTTGGCCATAATGAACACCTTGTTCGAAAAAAGAGTGTCCATAAGTGCCGTCGCACCAGGAAGCTCTAGGCTGCAGGTTTCGATTTTGTAATCGTATCACCAGACCTGCGACCATATGTTCTGGACACTTGGTTAAAGAGAGGGGCTGAGCTGTCAACTGATCACCACCTGGTGGTGAGTTGGATCAGGTGGCGGGGGAGGACGCTGGACAGACCCGGTGCACCTAAACACGTAGTGAGGGTGTGCTGGGAACGCCTAGCAGAGGCCCCAGTCCGTGAGATCTTCAACACACACCTTCGGCAGAGCTTCAACAGCATTGCGAGGGAGACTGGGGACATTGAGTTTGAATGGACCATGTTCAGCATCTCCATTGCCTGCATTGAGCTGCGGCTGCAAGGTGGTTGGTGCCTGTAGTGGTGGTAATTAAGCAAATGGTGGACACCAGAGGTGAAGGGAGCCACCGGGCTGAAGTAGGAGTCCTATCGGGCTTGGTTAGCCTGTGGGACTTTGGAGGCACCTGACAGGTACCGACAGGCCAAGCAGAATGCGGCTTGGGCAGTGGCTGAAGCAAAAACTCGGGTGTGGGAGGAATTTGGAGAGGCCATGGAAAAAGACTTTCGGATTGCCTCGCAGAGATTCTGGCGTACCGTCAGGCGTCTCAGGATGGGAAAGCGGTGCTCTACCTGCACTGTGTATAGTGCTGGCTGACTTCG
>NW_005188115.1:75562-81991 GCF_000239375.1 Pundamilia nyererei | reverse complement strand
ACAGGGGGATCACACTCCTCAGCCTCCCTGGGAAAGTCTATGCCAGGGTGCTGGAAAGGAGAGATCGCCCGCTAGTCGAACCTAAGATACAGGAGGAACAATGCGGTTTTCGTCCTGGTCGCGGAACACCGGATCAGCTCTTGCTGCCCCGACGTCATGCCAGAGCATACTGGGAATGACACAGGCACCGATCGGTTTTCTATCACCCATTTGCTGGGAGTTAGGGCGCCCTCCGTTTGCGAGGTGCGCCTGCTGCTTGTGGCACAGGGAGGAGAGGGTGGGGCGGCGGGGGAGTCTCTGGCTTGCTGGAGCAGCATCTAAAAAACCAACTTGCAAAATAAAACAAAATAAAAGCAAACCAACAAACACATGACATCATGATACAGACTTATAATTTGCACCGATGTTTGTTCAAAATTCTATACTCAAAAAGTGAGCGCGAGAGCCCTCGGTGCGCCTGCTCGCTGCTGAAGTCAAAGTAAACTTTATTGTCATCTCCGCTACATACAGTCCAGTATATAGAGAGACGAGACGACGAGGCTCCACTTACAGCAGTGCAAGTAAACAAACAATAAATATAAGAAGATTAAGAAAATAAACATACACCTTAGGACCAGGGGTAAAGGGATCGATAACAATTTAAAATTTATAATTTACAGTTTGATGATTTAAAGTCTCACACACACACACGTCGAAAGGGGAGGGGGGCGGCTGCTGCCAAATAGAGCACATTTCATTCATAATGATGTAAATCCAAGCCCATTATGTATTCATGATCTGAATCCTTGGTTGTGTGAAATCCCAGAAATACACCTTAGACAAAGCTAATCTGTGAACTAAGGTGTAGGTCTCTTAGGTTATGTTGTGGTGATCTTGGGGTTGGGGGATGGGTGTTCATACTGGAGTGCAAAATTAAAACCAATGGAAGATGGACAAGAAAAGTACAAAGCCATCAGGTGCTCAGTTTAGAAAAAATAGAAAGAAAGAGGAGAAGAAACGAGCAAAGGATACAGGTAAGTAGATGTGTCATTGGATAATGGCAGGTCATCCTGAAACAATCAGAATCAGAATACTTTATTAATCCCTAAGGAAATGATGTGGGTTACAGTTGCTCCAAGAAGAAATGGTAAAAATAGTAACAGTAACAGACTAAACTCCAAACAATACATTATGTTACAGATTGTCAATTGTTGATTTGTCCTATTCTCATAGTATAATGAATTATGATGGCTGTTTGGTGGCCATGTGCATACTATGCATACTCTCTCTCTTCATACACTGCAAATTCCTAGTAGCTTAACAAGATTTATTTTCTTAAATTTAGCCAGATTATCAAGTCCATCTTGTTTTGAACATTACAAGCTAGTTTCCAGTGTCATGTTAGATGATTAGACTTGGCAATCGTTGCTCAAGAGTTGGGAGTTCGCCTTGTAATCGGACGGTTGCCGGTTCGAGCCCCGGCTTGGACAGTCTGGGTCGTTGTGTCCTTGGGCAAGACACTTCACCCGTTGCCTACTGGTGGTGGTCAGAGGGCCCGGTGGCGCCAGTGTTCGGCAGCCTCGCCTCTGTCAGTGTGCCCCAGGGTGGCTGTGGCTACAATGTAGCTTGCCATTACCAGTGTGTGAATGTGTGTGAGAATGGGTGAATGATTGATTGATTGATTGTACTTTATTCATCCTGAGGGAAATTGGGTTAAGGCTGCCAGCCGTGCCAGTGCCGTCTTACCAATCCGACCATACATACATTACACAAACATCACATGGGGAAGATGGGTCAGAGGGGTATAACATGGAAAAGCACAACATGAGGAAAGATAAGGAGAAAAAATAACTCCCCCCAGACTGAGCTCCAACAGGGAGATCAGTTTGAGAACAGAAAAAAACACCTCTGCACTCTTAATACACCACAGAAACACATGACAAGCAACAGGGGTGGGTAAAGGGTGAGAGACAGCCGAATTAGACAGTACATCCGGGCCTGCAGCCTATGCACTGGTCTCCTTGATCCACCGTCAGCATCAGAAGGGAATAAGCGTCGAAGGCGTTTGGAGGGGGGAGGGGGGGGTGAGTGTATATCTGCATGTGTATATGTCTGTGTGTGTGTGTCCGTGTGTCCAGAGTTCAGCTGAGACAGTGTCCTTCGCCCTGCCAGGCTAAATAAACAGTCTTCCAGCCAACCCAGGTGGCCTTGCATAGAATGGGAAGAACAGTCACAACACAGTCGTTATCAGTGTGTTGTTGTTCAGCTCCAGCCTTGAGACCGCAGCTGGCGCCGAAGGGGTATCCGCATGAAGTGATGGTGCTTTTTACTTTAGTGCGAACAACTCATATGAATTTCAAAGCTGTTCTAACAGTCCAACACTGGTCTCTCAATCTCCCGTTGGAGAGCCGTGAGCTTTCTATGATGTTATCCAAACTTACGTTCCGTGATGTTCTCATTCTTGTGCTCAAAGAGCAGGTTCTGAGAACTCACGACGGCAGTGCGCTTCCCAAGATGTGATCCAATTTGCGCTCAGAGGCGTTATTCCGAGCGTAATCAGTTTGCACTCAGAGGTCTTGTTCTGAGTATTCATGGCAGCCGTGCGGTTCTCCAAGATCTTATCCATGCTGCACTCAATAAGCCCATTTTGAGAAACTCACGCCTCGTCCCATCATTTCAATCCCAGCGGGCAGCCTTGTGGGGGTTTGAACAGCCGGTTCCGCTTCCTTAATTTTTTGATAAGCCAGGGCCAAGCCAGCTCCGATCAGGAAGAATCCTGTTATCATGGTTCCGAATAGGTAGATATCTTCAGCACTCGGTCTCACCCGAGCCCAGACTTCTCGTTAAGAAAAGGGTGTCAATTGCATTCAGAGACCAGTTGATCAAATCCATATTTCCTCTTTTAGGTTTTAGAGAACAGACTGTGAGAGAGCGTTCCAGGGAAAAGTAATACAAAAAACACGAGACTAGACAAGGACACAAGAGGCTAAGCAGGGAAGCTAAGGGAGAGGAGAGGAGGAGAAAAAAAAAGTGCAACCGCCTTCGCCAAGAGCAAGAGAAGAAATTACTATACAACCAGAAAATAGAAAATACAACCAGGAATGACTGGTTGTGTAAAGCACTTTGGGGTCCTTAGGAAGTTGTAAAGCACTATACAAATACAGGCCATTTACCATTTTGTTTCAAGTATATATTACTTTTTTTCTTATTTAGTCTGTATATCTAAAAATGAACCATTTTATATTTATTTCAAGCAAAAAAAGCTTTTAGATCGAGTGTAAAACAAAAAATTATCTCAAAATAAGAAACATTCGCCTTTTTCCTTGAAATCAGAAAGTCAATCATTGGAAGGTATATCTATATCTGAGACCTGTCACAGATGTATTTGTTACCATGTAAAATAGGCCACTCTGCTCTAACGGCATGATGTATAGCATCTTCAATCACCAAAAAATCAACAACATTTGAATTAAATAATGTATTAGCACTAGGTTAGGTCCTTGTATTCCTCCGTACAACCATCAATCCCACCTATCACACAAAAGTCTGGACTACGGCTCTTAATAGTATTAATATGGCTCAAAAGGACTTTAATGTTAAGGCAACAAAAACAAAACAAATCCCACACCTCCAACACGCCATCTTGTTTGGAGAAAAAGACCTGAAAGAAGTTCTTGGTGGGCAGAGTAGTAGAGGTCAATACCAAGTTTGATGGGGTGGTTTATACCAAGTCTGCATTTAACTTGAGCAGTAATGTGATTGTAAAGATGACTATAACAGTCATAGTAATTGATAGGTTATTTGTTAAAATTTGTTTTTCTAATGCCAGTTCATTATGCATGTTATGTTCACGTTTTACAAGCTTTACACAGATGAAAATGTGTAACACCACCTCCCCCCTGGCTGCCCTGAAGTGCCTCTGTCCATTATCTTGCTGTTTGAATCGAAGGACACGAGGGAGCAGGTTCGGACTGGATTCTGTTAAGGTAATTAACTTTTGCTTGCAAACATGTCAGGTTATTTTAGCTTTGACTTACTGTAGCAGTGATGTTCGATTCGTGAACAAATCGTTCAATACTCGAGAATAGTGATGTGCGATACCACTGATTTCCTTTCCGATCCGATACCAAGTAATATTCAGGGTGGTATCGACAATACTGATCCGATACCGATACTTTGTACAAAAACGTATTTTATTTATTGTATCTCAAATTATAGCATCATAATAATTACAGGACATCAGATTACTTGTTCTTATCACTTAATAAAAAAACTGAAGTTGTGTGCTATTTGAACACCTTGCCTGCCTGCAGCACTAAAGGACTCCGTGAGAGACGTCTGTCTCGCCCTAGCAGCACCTGTCCCTCTCCTCCTCTTCAGTTCGCCTCAACATACGCTCGTCATATTCTGTGATATGATTTACTCTGAGGTGTTTGACAAGGTTAAACACCTATGGTTGCCACAACCATATATGCCAACCCTCCCGATTTTTCTGGGAGAATCCCGAATTTCAGTGCCCCTCCCGAATTCATAGCGCGGCCCAGTCAATTCCAGTTTCCAACAATGACGGCAGCTACAATATTACTCTTATTTCTCTTTCTGGGTCGCAAAAAAACTTTTAACATTTTTTCAGGTGAGAATGTAGCTGTGTAAACTTCAAATATCTGAGCCGACCGACACATCGTTTTCAAACCCCTGCGGTCTTTCACTACTCGGGTTAAACATGATATATATAAGTCAGTTTGATAACTTAAAAATGTTATTGTTTGGCTTTTTCAGTGTTTTATTTGTTCGTGAGTAAATCAGATTGGCTGAGATTAAAGTTATTAGATCAGATTAAATTAAATGTAACTTTATTAATCCCTCCGGGGTTTTCACACAGCTGAATAAACAGAAAACTAATTAAACAAACTGTGAGACGGTCGAGCATTTTACGTCAGCGCCCGGTTATGTTAGATAGCAAGGAGCAGACAGCAGAGTTGCACTCCACCGAGGGAGCTCGTGACGTACTACCCGGCTTTCTTTAGACCGCGAAGGCCGGGTCCTCAGGTGGAAGCTCCTCTGAATTTGGACACCCCCGCTGTTTCCGGGCCGACCAATAATAACGGTGACATTTAACGTATTTTATCCGATAAATAAACACTGTAAAATGTATTTATCACCCCCCCGCCCCAACAGCCCTTTGGAATGTCTCCCTAATTCTGAGGTCTCAAGGTTGGCAAGCATGGCCACAACACCTCACTTTTTTGCCATATGTATCACAAACCACGTCTCAGCTGTTTGTGGAGGTAAAATACGTTCACACATAACTTCAATTACGCTCAGCCATTGTTGTGAGTGCGCGCGCCAAGGGGCTGCGATACATTTATACAGCCGTATTTCGCACATGACTATGAAAGGCAGAAGAGGAAGTAGTTCCTTTGAATGTAGACAATCCGAATGTTATAGTTTCTTTCCACTGTGTTCCTGTTAATGATAAACTACAAATTTACCCGAAATTACTAAAATATCGATATTTTAATGTGAGAATCGATTCTAGAACATAAATCATTGGTATCGGAGGAATCGATAGTTCACGATCGATCCGCACATCACTACTCGAGAATCACTTTACTGACTCGTGAATCATGATTCACAAGCGCAACTGACTCACTGACTCATCCCTTTTGCTGTTAGCAAACTAATTCCATTAGTAGAAATATATCTAGCTTATAATTAAAATTGTGGGGGAAAAAAACAACAGGCAGTTTCTTAACAAAAACATTTCTGCTCTGAACTGGAAGAAAAAACCCTGAGTAGAAGCTCACATCAAGACAATAGCTCCTTGGTGCACAGTAGCATCGTTCAGCTAACATGCCAACAGCACATTTGAGTTACTCACCCCCTCCCTTGCTGTGCTAAATCATAGCATGTACGAATCACTCACTCACTCACTCATTCACCCCCTCCCTCTTGTCTCACAGCTCAAACGACTTGAACGAATCACTGGCTGTGTCCCAATTCAAGGTCTGCACGCTTGAAGTACGCGCACTACGCGTACTACGTACGGTGCGTACTATAAGTACGAGAAGTGCGGAAGTGAGAGGCTTGTGAAATGGGACGGTCTAGCCTTCGTCGCGCTGTTCAGGTTGCCTAGCAACCATGATACTAACCTCGAGAAATGTTTCATACAGCATTGTGTGACATAAATGAAGGAGAAAAAATGTTTTGTTGGTCATTCATTTTTGTCATGACATCAGTTTGATTACTTGAGTGTCTGAGGCTGAGACCATGGGACTGTAAAACATGATAGTTGGGCTTAATTTCTGTACTGAACAGTCATTTCAAGATTAGTTAGTATATAACAATTAGCTAATGTTGGTCATGAGACTAAAATCATCTCACTGTGGTAATGTAAATATAATATGGCCAATATTATATTTATTGTCAGATTATTATGATATATATATA
>NW_005188115.1:72425-74509 GCF_000239375.1 Pundamilia nyererei | reverse complement strand
AAATAAATGTTCCCTTTAGAATTTTTTTTTGCTCTTTTTTGCTCTATAAAATAGTTGTTTTCTTTTACAATCATTCATCTTAGCAGTAGGATTTACATTAAAAGAGAAACAAATTAAGTTTGAGTGAAAATATACATTTTTGCACTCTCTGGTCAACTGACTCAGTGACTCAAATGACTCAAGAAATCCAATTGACTCATTAAAGCGATTCAGTAAAAAGAATCGAATTTACCATTACTATACTGTCGTAACATCAGTCGTGGTCAAATATTAAGTTTTACCGATGCAGTATTGTCAGTTCACTACCACGTAGGGCTGCCACAAACGATTATTTTGATAGTCGACTAGTCACCGATTATTTTTGCGATTAGTCGGCAAATCAGATCATCATCCATTGGACGTAAAACGTACTGCTTATTGCACCAGCAGCATCTGCTCTTATATAACTATCATTATCTTACAGCTTGAAGTGTTTAAGGTCTGCGCTAACTAAAGACAAGATGATAGTTTATTAAATTTTAATGAAACTTGCAGATTGTTTAGGTGAAGTTTAATAAAATCCTTGCTATCTAAAATATAACAGAACACCGGAGTAAATTCTCGAGCATCTCACACTTCTGATAATCAGTTGTCTGCTTGACGTTTATTCAGCTGTGTAAAAACTATAACTTTAATCTCAGCCAAACCGATTTACTCAGCAACAAATAAAACACTAAAAAAAGCCAAATAATAACATTGTTAAGTTATCTAAGTGACTTACAGTATATCATGTTTAACCTGAGTAGCCAAAGACGGCGGTGGGTTTGAAAACGATTAGCCGGGAGTCCGGTGTTCTCACGGCTCTAGTGAGCCTTGCCCCTGGCTAGCTATCGAGCTAGTGGGTAACAGACGTCTCAGAAAACGTCGGAGCGCTTTTGAAAATATGTGGTGTGTTGATAAACTGAGTAGATATTTGAGGTTTACACAGGTACATTCTCGCTGAAAATATGTTAAACATTTATTTTGTGACCCAGAAAGAATAATAAGAGTAATATTAAAACTAACTAGCTGCCGCCATTGTTGGAAACTGAGCTGGTCTGCACTATAAATTCTGGGACACAGCTTCTTCTTCTTCTTTGGGGTTTAACGGCAGCTGGCATCCTTGTACATGCAGTGCTGCCATCTTCTGTTTCAGTCCGTTATTATACTCTTAAATCCTGCTACTTATTCCTGCGTCTTTTGTGATCTTACAAAGCTTCAAACGACACGTCGACTATTGAATCGGTCGTCGACGTAATCGTGACTAGATGACTAATCGTGGCAGCCCTACTACCAATGGGTAGTTAACCAAAACTGCCAGCCAGCTAGCTAGCTTAGTTTATTCAGTTTGCTGGCTTGTTAGCATGCAGTGAGAGTTTAAAATGATTAAAGGTGCTAGTTGGGTAAATTTAGTTTCGTGTTCAATATACTTAACATAGCTATACGACAAAAGAACTACAGTTGATATCCGCCTTTGCAAAAGTCCGTTTTGCGTGTCCCACCCACGGAGAATAATGGTAAATGGTAAATGGCCTGCATTTGTATAGCGCTTTTCTAGTCCTTAAGGACCCCAAAGCGTTTCACACTACATTCAGTCATTCACCCATTCACACACCCATTCACACCCACGGAGAATAAAAAGCTGCAGTGTTTTTTTTTCTTCTTAAGCTGCACGCTCTCTGTCTGCACTGTGCTTGGTGTGTTTGTGTGTGCAACTTGGGAGGACCGATACTGGTTTGAGACAAATCTCACATTCGGGCTCGTAACTTTACAACGCTGTTTTCGAATTCACTTAAGGATAACTTAAGCCTGCAGCTCCAACACCAGTCTGTTAGGGTCCCTGGGTCGTCGACCCAGTGTTTTGTGTTTTTGGTTCTTTGATTTTGTTATTTCATTATATTCCAGCTTTGCTTTATGGGTTTTAGGATTATTCTTAGTTTAGGTTCTCTGGGTGGGGTTTGGTTAGAGTTTTAGTGTTCTGGTTTTCTGTCTGTGTTCCATAGTTGCTGTCTCCCCTGTCTGCAGTATCCCCACGTCCAGTCAGTGTCTGTGTCTGCCCTGGTCCC
>NW_005188115.1:35069-44048 GCF_000239375.1 Pundamilia nyererei | reverse complement strand
TTCTTCCTGTTAAAAGGGAGTTTTTCCTTCCCACTGTTGCCAAAGTGCTTGCTCATAGGGGGTCATATGATTGTTGGTTTTTTTCTCTGTATCTATGAAGCGCCTTGAGGCGACTTATGTTGTGATTTGGCGCTATATAAATAAAATTGAATTGAATTGAATTGAATAACGTCATTCACCGTGAGCGAAGAGTCGGGTTTTCGGCCAGATAGGCTGTCGGCAAATGTCGAGCCAGACCTGTTCAAAAGTGTCACCAGCATCGACTGGAATATGTAAACGGGGGAGCCCGATTCTAACTCTCGAACCGTATCCCTGTTATTGTACTGTATCATATTGTGCCTTCTGTTGAACTGGCTGAAAGTGCTTCTCCAGAAATTCGTACCATGCTCAAGGTTTCTTCCAAATGAGCGATCCTTACCATCGAGGGATTGCTGCACACCAGTTTAAACATCCGACCCTAGCTCTGTCACAGGCCCGTCCTCTGTCTTTTCCTGGTCACCGCGCTCAAGTTTCCTGGATATGAGCTCGGCCATTTGCAGCAACTTGCTATCCTTACAATCCCGTTTCAAATCATCCAGTGCCACGCGAGGATGTCACGTCACGTCATCTAAGAAACGTCTGACCACAATAACCTCTTTTCCTTCGGCAATCATAGTGGACATCATCTTGCTCAAGCTATGCGACACGCTAGCGGATTTGTGCTCCGATGTCGTGCCGCCTACTCCTGAACACAGCAGAAAGTCCGGCAGCTCAGGCGCGGGCAACCCGAACATGTTCGTGTGATTACTGGTGGTCATGAAGTGAGACAAGTTTTCCAGCGAAGGTCTTCCTGTTGCGTTCTGAAAGCCCCGCGAGCTGCTGCTCTCCACGGGATGTGAGGACAGCATCCGCCATGTGCGTCAAAAAAAGATCGGTCCGCTCCGGCGCTGGTGTAAACTTGCCTGCTCGACGCCTTAGTTAAACCCGCTATGATGTTGCGGAAAAGTGTATCCCAACTCTTCACAGTGGGGTGCACTCTCTTAGCTAACGTTGAAACGTCAACCCCGGCCGTCAAGCAGCTTTCCCACGTGGGTATGTGACGATAAAGCACTCGGTCCACCGCAGCCGTGACGAGCCCTGTCTCGGTGTCGAAAAAAGCCAAGCACGAGGAAGCCTTGCATTCGGGAATGACCGGACATCTGCCATGTTCCATAGTTTTCATCACGCCCCACAGTGCAACTACGGCTACTTTGAGTTCGGTTTCCTTCACCGAGTTTTTTTGCAAGGTCGCGTCGTGATCTATCCAGTCTCCCACAATTTTACACACCATGGAGGCTTGAGTCTCTGGAACGGAATTGCTCATTAGCAGCCTCAGCCTGCACGTCAGTTTGTCGATCGGTACTCGCAGCACCAAAGGCAGGGCATGTTCGTGAGCCCGAAGTTCCTGCACCGCTTTGACCGCGGCGTCGCGGGGACTCAGCGCATCGCTCACGGTGTTCAAACGCGGTCTTCTTTGGTGTCGTGCTCGCCAGGTGCAGGAACAGCATGGGGAATCCGAATGACTACTGTGAGCTCCCCTGGAATCCGAGGAAACCAACGAACTGAGACTCGCTCTACTGGACAGTCCTGCCACCAACTTCCTTAGAGTTCTCCAGGGGACAAAGATCCAAGGCACGAACCCGGCGAGCACAGTCCAACGGATCATATTCCTCAACATGTTCTTGCTGTGCTCGCACATGTGATTCAATGAGTAGTAGTTGACGAGGTATCACACCAAGCACGTCGAGCTTTCACTGTTGCTGCCCAACACGTTGTATAACAGCAATTCTATAGATAGGTTCGGACTGAACGTGTTGACGATCTCTTCTATCGCCACGGCCAGTTGAGGATCCTCGCTCACGTAAAGCCAAGACTCTGCGTCGTGATGAATCGGTATCAAGCCGTATTCTCTGTAGTCTAGGCCGTGAGATCTATCGTGTTTGCACCGCTGCTCGTTCCTTCTGAATCGATGTAAGTCCTGAGAACACGGCCTTTCTCGGAGCGCCACCTCGGCTAGCTGTTTCTCAACATGGATGCGGTCCTCCGCCATTTCACCAGTCGGCCCAAGACGTACGGTTAGCGATTCTATCATCGAATACTTACTACTTTGAAACTTTGAACCTTTAATTTGCGTCGAATCACGATGGTGTGGATTCAGAGCGCTTTGTTGCCTGTGTCAGAACAGGGACACGGTGCGCGGTTACCTGGGACGTAGCGGAGGTGGAGATTACTACGAAGACTTCGAAGATAGCGAAGAGGATAACGAGGACGCGTCGAGTGATCCAAAGGAATTTCGCATCAGAGCGCTAAAGCTATCTAGACTCAAACGTGAAGCGATAGACGCCACCACAGATGTGATCATAGCGGACAGGCTGCTACAGAAACACGGTGTTGATTCGAGTTTACTAGTGTATTATCACGAATGCTCGCATAACATGTCTCGGGGTGTAGAAAAGCTTCCTGTCGGTCTGCGAAGGTTGCAGGTCAAAGCGATTAAGTCAGCGCGCGTAAGATCGAGAGACATTGTGGTGTAAAGGAATGAATAGAAACAACCAGACTGGACAGCTCGTTGTGAACCACGGCGAAAAGAAACATGAACGTCGTGGTAATGGACCCCGGCAGCTACAAGCTGAAACCGCTGGAAGCTGTCTCCAGATTAATAGGAGCGCTAGGGTAACTGAGAAACCCGAATAGCGAATTTGCCGAATACATTGTCGACAAAGTGATCAGGCCTTCGGCCACGAACACGTCCATCATAACGGACGCGACACTCGTGATATGCCAGGCTCACATGGGGGTATCTCTGTTCCGACAGCAGCGAGAAACGAGCCGTTTGCTGGCGGGGTTAGTTTACAAAATGCTGATCCCAGACGACAAGGTGCCCACCGGCATGAAATTTATTAGGCTTTACAGGATTACGGATCAACGAGAAGCACAACACGGCACGTATGACACAATAACCAACGGAGTAATGTCTAAAGATTACAAGCAAGAATTCAGGCGTACGTCCAGAGTTGTGAACATGCGATTCGGTAGCCTACTGGGCGTCACAGTACCTTCTGTGGCATTAGAGCTGGTAACAAGGGAGTTGGACAGCGTTAGGACGTCCTGGGAGTTGACCAGAACGATCGACGTGCTTCAATACTGCGCCGTTCAACCTACGTTGACAGACAGAACCGCTCAGAGGACCAAAACGGCTAGCCGTGCTGAGAGGTTGGACTGTGTGTTGACGATGGCTGAACTCATATGTGGCATGGTGAACCTGCAACCCGAGTCTTTCGTTTGTGCACCGCTAGAAAATACCAGAAGAGTTCTAAAAAGCGACAAACCCGAAGTTGTGATTATGGGCGATAGCCTATTCAGAGTAATATCACAGACACATTCCGGTTCAACTATGTCCCCCATATTGAGCAAAGAGGCCGATCTGACACCCGAGTTCACCATGTACACCACGGACAACGAGGTTACCAGATTGTCCGGTGGTCACGAATTTACGATGAGGGAAGTGCAGCACGGTTCACTGGGAATGGGTCTACCCTTCGTAAAGGGGTCCGTGCCGCAGGACTCTTCTCAGAACAACAAATGGTAAATGGTAAATGGCCTGTATTTATATAGCGCTTTACTAGTCCCTAAGGACCCCAAAGCGCTTTACATATCCAGTCATCCACCCATTCACGCACACATTCACACACTGGTGATGGCAAGCTACATTGTAGCCACAGCCACCCTGGGGCGCACTGACAGAGGCGAGGCTGCCGGACACTGGCGCCACCGGGCCCTCTGACCACCACCAGTAGGCAACGGGTGAAGTGTCTTGCCCAAGGACACAACGACCGAGACTCTCCAAGCCGGGGCTCGAACCGGCAACCTTCCGATTACAAGGCGAACTCCCAACTCTTGAGCCACAATCGCCCACAACAAGGTGAATTCTATTGTATTAGGTGGAGGTCCAACGGACAAGATACTCATCGCGCACGTCGATGCGGTGCAAATGGAACACGGTGTGAGCAGAAACACTTCCATCGAACACAAAGCCTTCTGCAACTCGGAAGGTTTCAAGAGGGAGTACTTCACAGTCGGATGTGCCGCTCCAGCAGTGAATCAACTAAACCCTTACACCGTACTCGACACCAAAGACACGGACGAACTGCACTACAAACATCTTGCTCAAAGGTCGCCCTCGGCAACCTTTCTTCACAGATACGACGGAGCGGTGGTCAGGGTCACTCTGAGTGGTCTTCACGCCAGAGGTAATCCCATTGAACTCTTCAGTTGCAAGCATAGTCAACAACTACAGAATGAGGTGGATTCTTTGATAAGAGACGGAGATCGCGCTCTAGCGAATGATAGATTTAGCAGATAACAGAGACTGGTACGCAAAAACCAACAATTCGACGTCGGTGGTGGAGTTCGACGCACGCAACATGGTGGTGCCGTACAATGGTACAGTGGTTCGCGGTGGACCGTGAAAGCTACGGTTGTGGTGTTCAACTCCTCGGCTATGAACTCTATTGAAAATGAGCTGGCTCAAATCGGAAGCGAGTTGCTCGTATGTTTCAATCACACCAAGCAAGGACAAAACGTAACCCAAGCCTTGGAGTTTATCGACCACGCTCTACAACAGAGCTCTGGCTTAGAAGCCATGCTGAACTTCAGGAATGATGTGTATGGCAACGCGTTCAACAGTGTGAACGAGAATCTGGAAAACGGCGAGTGGACGAAATCCAGAGAGTATTGGGCCTGGTTAGCCGATCCCATTTGCACCATCGCGCTACACCTAGCCCTGTTGGAAAAAGAAAAAAAAAAGGACTTGTTGACGTCTCAGGAGCACATGATCTTGGTACAGTTGGAGAATCTCATAAACAGCGTGCTGTTTCTGTTTAATGCGGTTCTCGGTAAGAGGACCAACTCCGTGCTCCCGTACATGCCCGCCTTCGCTGCTCCGAGCGGACACAGTGGAAACCGAGGCTACCCAAGTAGTTTCACGGCACATGAAATCGACTACTGCAATATCATGTACTGGGTGGTTTTACCCTCACTCGGGGCTAGAGTGTATCGAGTTAAGGAGTCAGACAGAGAAGATGGCGACTTCACCTATGTTCCGATAGTACAGAATCCCAAGTTGTCTAGACTGGACAACGTGTTAAACGTGAGCAACGATGACATACCCACTGTCGCTAGGTTGAACGGAGACTGTTTTTTCTCAAAAGCGAGACCCGTTGATTACGATGACATGACACCTGTATTCGAACCAACCGCGGGGTTCATGGAGAGCACCGAAGTGGGATTCCATCCCACGTCTGTTGTTACATGCATGTGGGCGATCAGAATACGAAAACTCATCGGCATCAACAATTATCTGGCGAAGTTCCTGATGGGTATACATTACAGCACTTTTCCATCCTTAGCCGCTCCAGGCGATAACAACTCAGACACTTGGTAAGAGCATATGGAAATGCTCACGGATGTTTTTCGTCGCTTGGCATCTCTCACCCTCAATCTCGCCAAGTGTGAGTTTCGCAAAGCCACCATGACGTATCTAATCAGAATCAGAATCAGAATACTTTATTAATCCCGAAGGAAATTAGGGGAAATCTAGGATAACAGGTGGGTCAGGGACAAGTGATAGTAGTAGTAGTATTTATTTATTGTCATTGTCAAGAACAATGAAATTGCGTTTGGGGCTTCCATACAACCCAAAAAAAAGAAGAAAATAATAAATACCCCTTAAAACCCAAGTGTACATATTTAACCCAGTGTGACTCCAATGCAATAGACAATCCTTAGCAATAACATGAGAACATGACAAGTAATGTTGGTAAAAATTCAGACAAAGACCTGAGAAATATGACAAAGTACAACAATGCAACCCATTCAATATTATTGTACTGTGAGATATGATATCAGATATGATAGTTATCTATTCAAGAAAGAGGGGGGGGGGCAGGAGGGGGAAGAGAATAAAGATATGATGCACCAATGCAGACCAGTTCATTGCTATTAAGAAGTTGGATATGGTTATTGTCCGTGAGAGGGGGGCAGAGAGTTCAGGAGCCTCACAGCCTGTGGATACAGGCTGTTGGCCAGTCTGGATGTTCTGGCCTGTATAGACCTGTACCTTCTCCCTGAGGGCATCAGATGGAAAAGGTGGCGCGCAGGGTGATGTTGGTCCCGCAGGATACTGTGCACCCGCAGGATACTGGTTGAGGGGAGAGGGGACAGGACAGGGTCGGTGTTCTCCCTATCAAAACGGACATAAAAGAGATTTAGATCCTCAGCCAGAGTAGAACTGTCGGCTGAGGGTGATGGTGTTCTCCTTTTGTAGTCCGTGATAGCCCTGATGCCCTCCCAGACCTGCCTTGGGTTTGTGTTGTTCTCAAACCTGGCCTCGATACGCCTCCTGTGCTGCTGCTTGGCAGTCTTGATGCCTCTTCTCAGGTTGGCCCTGGCAGCAGTGTATGCCTCCTGGTCCCCGGATTTGAAAGCGTTGTTCCTTGTTCGAATAAGTTGTTGAACTCCGTGTGTCATCCAGGGTGGATTATTAGGGAACACACGGAATCGTTTCCAAGTTGTTACATTGTCCACACAGAAACAGATGTAGTCCAAGACAGTGGAGGTGTAACTGTCCAATGCGACACGATTGTCAGTGTCCTGCACCTTGAATACATCCCAGTCTGTGCAGTGGAAACAGTCCTGAAGCATCGGAATAGCATCCTGCGGCCATGTTCTCACGGTTTTGGTTGTAATCCCAGTGCTCTTGATCTTTTGTGTGTATATTGGGTGTAGCAGAAGGGAGAGATGGTCTGACAGACCCAGGTGGGGATAAGCCTGGGCTCTGTATGCATTCGCCATGTTGGTGTACACCTGGTCCAACGTTCTATCTCCTCTGGTAGCACACTTCACATTACGGTGGAAATTGTGAAGTACAGATTTCAGGTCCGCGTGGTTAAAATCCCCAGCCGCAATAAAGACACTGTCCGGGTGTGCTACCAGGCTGTTATTGATGCTGCTGCTCAATTGTGCTAACGCTAGCTTAGCATTAGCATCTGGTGGAATGTAAACAGCGCAGATGTAAACGGCAGAAAATTCCCGAGGGAGATAGAATGGACGGCACTTTAACACCAACAGTTCTACCTCTGTACTGCACAGTCTTTCCGTTACCGTGACGTTCGTGCACCAAAAGTTGTTAATATAGATGCACAGCCCCCCGCCAGTCTTCTTACCCGAGTCCGCAGACCTGTCGGCTCGATAGGCGGTGCGGCCTGCTAGATCAATAGCCGCATCGGGAATGGTGCTGTCCAGCCAGGTTTCAGTGAAAATCATGCACGAACAGTTGTTAAAAGTCCGTCGAGTGGCGATCTGCAGTCGTATTTCATCCAGTTTGTAACGGATTGAACGGGCGTTGGAGAGGAATATGATCGGGAGTGGTGGTTTAAATGGACTAGTCTTTAGCCGTGCCCACAGGCCTCCCCGCTTGCCTCTCTTCTGCCTCCGCTCGCAACGTCTCCTCCTGCGGCTTGCTGTTGTGGGTAGCCCCGGGGGTTGCATAACGATCTCCGGGGGGATGAGATACTCGGATGTTAGTTGAAGATCTCCACGGCTTAGTTGTAGTAGATCATCTCTGTTGTATTGAAGTAACCCCAGACTGTGTGAAATAATACACAGTACCACCAAAAGTGCAAAAATGTAGGAGCTCCGGGCCGCTGCGTCTGTGCGCGCCGCCATCTTGTCCCTATGATACAATGACTGCATTGTATCATAGGGACTCTTCTGGCAAAAATTCAGACTATACTGGACCAGGGGTGAGCTTCACCATTTTCTCAGCATGGTGGGCTACTTCTGAGGTTTCTGTTGAACTTTCACGGAAGTAGATGCACCCCTCAATAGCCTCACTAGTTTACTAAAGCCTTTTATGTGGTCGTTTGCATGTCTGAGTGTGTTCCAGTCTGTTAAAGCTCACTTCTGCAGCATGCCAGTGCTCGCTGCCCCCGATTTTGCAGGTCCTTTTAAATAAGATGTGGATGCCAGTACCAACGGGGTGGGTGCTTTACCGTTACAGAAAGGTCAGCAAGGTGTGGATTATCCAATCGGCTATTTCTAAAGGTTATTCAATGTCCATAAGCAGAAGTATAGTACGACTGAAAAAGAAGCCCTTTCGCTGCTGCTTGCGTTACAGCACTTTGAGGTGTACGTTGGTTCCAGCCCCTTGCCTGTCGTTCTTTATACCTTAGTGTTTCTAATGTAAATGGAGAATTCAAACCAAAGACTCGTGAGATGGTCTCTCCTAATACTGGGAATTTGCCATAAAAAAAGATACGGAGAATGCAATAGCAGATGCACTGTCTTGAAACTTCCTTCAATCTTAAATGTCCAAACCTCTGCAAAGGAAATGTCTGATCTTGGGAAGGGGGGTGTTACAGCTTGTGGTCATAAGAAGTGTTGGATCTAAACATACGAACCTGATGGAATCAGACCACAAGAGACTCCAAGCAGAACACAAAAGCCTCTCGTACGTTTCACTTGCAAGGGAAAGTTGCGCTCACAGAGCTAACACAAGCACACATGTAGCCAACTCCAAACTCCAACCTCCTCTCACAGACTTATATTCAGTGAACCCAGTTACACAACCCCCATTGTAAAACCCATGTGGTGTGTTGTAAAAACTAAGGCACTGTGTGTACATGCACGTGCGATCATGTGAGTGAATGAGGCTGTGTCCCAATTCAAGGTCTGCACGCTTGAAGTACGCGCACTAAGCGTACTATGTACAGTGCGTACTATAAGTACGAGAAGTGCGGAAGTAAGAGGCTTGTGAAATGGGATGGTCTAGCCTTCGTTGCGCTGTTCAGGTTGCCTAGCAACCACAATACTAACCGCGAGAAATGTTACATACAGCTTTGTGTGACAGAAATGAAGGAGAAAAATGTTTTGTTGGTCATTCATTTTTGTCATGACATCACT
>NW_005188115.1:0-2650 GCF_000239375.1 Pundamilia nyererei | reverse complement strand
ATGAGGGTGGGAATGGATGTTTGTATCTGTGTGTGCCTGTATGTCTGTGTCTATATGTCAGGTTGGGTATCAGACACCACCCCTCTAGGGACATCTCAGGCATTCTAAGGTATGGAGGCCCCCCCCCACTTCCCCTGCCAGTGGCAGACGCCCTCAGACATCGGTGCGTTGTTGGTTCTTTGTGTCTGGGGATGGGCATCCAGGTACCCATCGGCTCACTCCTTGGTGGCTGCTTGTCGGGAGCCTGGGGCTCGCTCGGGCCACTTCGGGGGTGGGGTGCCCTCAGCCTCTCGGCCTGGGGCTCGGTCACTCTGGCACAGCTGGTTGCCAGCAGAGCTCACGGGCACGTCAATGCAACCCTCCTTGCTTCTGCTCCACAGCTACTGAGTGACCCCTCATCTGGGGCTCTCCTCAGCTCTTTCTGGGATCGTGGTGCGGCTGCCCCTCTGTTGGTCTTCCTTGGTCTCTGGTGTTCTGAGGGCCTCTGGATGTCTGGAGTCTTGATCTTCCCCATACCTGCTTCATGCCCTGGAGGACGGGGCTGTGGCTCCCCACACCCTCTAGCAGATCATTACATGAAGTAACCTTTTAAATACAAGCACGCTCATGCTCACAGGTGTACACACGGGGACTCAAACACACAAACGACACCCTTTTGGGCTTCTACCTCAAAGCACGCTGTGCGCTGTCAATCTTATGTGCTGCACAATAATGTTTAATATTTAATATTTACTGTTATATTCCCATAGATCATCGTGATGTTGTTTATTATGTTGCACTTTTCTTTTCTTCTGCTTGTTCTCTCTTTTTTCTTTCTCAACAGGCGAGCCAGGTGATTGATAGATGTATTTTTACTCTGCTTATTTTGTTGGTTTTTGTTTTTTGCACTTTATTTTTTGCACTTTATCTCCGTCCCTCTTATCCGCTGGTTTTCTTTCCCTTTCTTTCTCCCTGTCTTTTCCCCAGTAATGTTTGTCCAGTATTTAACAAGTGAAAAAAAAGAAAAAAAAAAAAAGAAAGTCAGAAAATATGGTGCAAAATACTGACCGTGCTTCTTCAAGTTTCTCTTGGTAAGATTTCTCAATTTCAAATGATCTGTATTTGATTAGAAATACAAAGAAAGTCTGGTTAAGAGAAATTAGAAAAAGAATGCATTCCTCTAATAAATCTTCTATTGTCTTTCCCCTTTTCAACATACTGAGATGTGTTATTTCAGTTCTCTGCATTGATCGTACCTCTGTCTGACTGATTTCAGTTCTTCATCTTTCTGTTTGAGAGCAGAACTGTGGGGGAAAAATGCAGCATCAGAAAAGGTTTATTTCACTTGAACAAAAATGTTAAGAGCTGTCTGAATTCCCTTGTTGTGTTAATCGGTTGGCATTTTTTACATAAAATATGTCATTTTTTAAATTAATGAAAGTTAATGAATAAAAAAAATAATTTATTTGAATTAAATTTAAATGAAGAAATGCTTTGAAAATCGATTTTGATGTGATCATTTTTGCTGACATTTGAATATTTTGGTTTCATTTTATTCTCTTCACATGATTTTCTGCTTAACTAATTACATAATGTATACCAGTAAAGACTTTAAACTCAAATATTTCCTTCATCAAAATTTGATGTGATTTAGTTTTCCTTTCGATTCTGAAACAGACTACGAACATGACACCAATGTTTTCCTATTCTGTGTTTAAGGTGCAGTAAATTTAAAGTGAGTTTTCTTCTCCTATTACAAGGGAACTCTATAAAAATGCATATCTTTGTTGTTGCTGTTTCTTTTCAGTTTCAGACAATCTGTATTAAACATGTTTAAACAAAGTGTGGTTTGAATCCTTTGGGATAACAGTTCTTTTGTAAACTATGATATTTCATCTATCTAGTAAATACATTAAACAGGAATCGAATTTCAGCGTTTTTTCATGTACAGTACCTCTGTGTGACTGATTTCAGTTCTTCATCTTTCTGTCTGAGAGCAGAACTGTGGGATACAAATGCAGATTGAGGAAAGGCTACTTGTTTTAACTGAACAGGAAAAAAATGTTATATAAACTATACTGCTCAATTAATTTTATGTGTAAATTAATAAACATTAACAATATTCCACGCTGATCATAAAACTGACCCTGGTGTTTTTATTTTCTGTATTTAATCTGCAGTGAATGAAAGCCAGTTACTTTTACGATAAAAATGTAATGCCCTAGAAAATACTTACCTTTCTGTTAGATTTTTTGCTTCAATTTCAGACAATCTGTATTAAAACATGTTTAAAGAAAGTGTGGTTTGAATCCTTTGGGATAAGAGTTCTTTTATAAACTATGATATTTCATCTTTCTACAAAATATATAAAACAGGAATCTATGATTTCAGCTCTTTTTTCATGTACATTACCTTCGTCTGACTGATTTCAGTTCTTCATCTTTCTCCCCGAGAGCAGAACTGTGGGATAAAAATGCAGATAAAGGAAAGGCTTCTTGTTTTAACTGAACAGAAAAAGCATTCTATGGAAGATATACTGCTCAATAACTGACTAATATGAAATTAATTAACACAGAAAACCATGCAATATATAAAATCACATGTAATTAATGAAAATGACTAAACAAATGCTTTAATGTGATGGTTTGTTCTGTGATAATGAATCCATCCC
>NW_005188114.1:81737-87314 GCF_000239375.1 Pundamilia nyererei | reverse complement strand
GGCTTGTATATAAGTTTAGCAATGCTAAATAACTGTTGGTGCTTTATACTTTTTATAGTAATGCCCAGTAATACTTAGAAATGTTTGTTGATCATGAATAAATGTTGACATGTTTTAAACTTTACAACAAAACTCTCTTTTGGCATTTATAAATGTGTATTTGTCATTAATAAATGGTGTTATGCTTTACACTTTACAATAAGGCTCCCATTTGGCATTTATAAATATTTATTATTCATTAATAAATGGTTTTATGCTTTACACTTTACAATAAGTCTCCCATATGGCATTTATAAATATTTATTATTCATTAATAAATGGTTTTATGCTTTACACTTTACAACAAAGCTTCTCCAAATCTGTGCCCCTACCTGGCCCCCCCAACAAAAATTTTCTAGACACGCCACTGGTTGTTCTTGCGTCCAACAAAAAATGAATTCTAATGTTCTCTGGTCTTGCTCTTGACGAAGGCGGACGCACTTTTCTCGGGGAGGCTCACTGCCGTGAGTTCTCAGAATCGGTTCCTTGAGCACAAGAAATGACAACATCACTGAACGCAAGTATGGTGAACCTTGCGGCTCTCCAACGGGAGATTGAGAGACCAGTGTTGGACTGTAGAACTGCTTTGAAATTTATATGAGATGTTTGCACTAAAGTAAAAAACACCATCACTTCATGCGGATACCCTTTCGGAGCCAGCTGCGGTCGCAAGGCTGGAGCTGAACAAAATCTCCCTGATAACGACTGTGTTTAGTATGTTCCTTCCCATTCCATGCAAGGCCACCTGGGTTGGGTGGAAGACTGTTTACTTAGCCTAGCAGGGCGAAGGACACTGTCTCAGCTGAACTCTGGACACGCACACACATACATATACACTGATATGCACACACTCATCCCCCCTCCCTTTCCTAACGCCTTCGATGCTTGTTCCCTCCTGGGAACATGGCGGGTCTGAGCCCGCGCTGGAATGGTAGCACAGTGCAGGATGGCTGCTGTGTTTGCTTCGGATTACTCCTCACCCCCCACCCGACCCTGTGGCTTGTCACGTGTTCCATAATGTTGTGCTGTGGACATTTATGTGCTTTTTTGTGCAGAGGAGTTTTTTTTTGTTTCCTGTTCTCATGCTGTCCTCCCAGGAGCCCAGCATGAGTAGAGGTCTCTTTTTTTTCCTCTTGTACTTTCCCATTGTAGTGTATATTTCAGTGTTTTATTTTCTGTAACGCTACCGTGTGACCCCATGTGATGTCTGTGCTGTGTGTGTGTAAGGTCGGGGGGGGGGGAATTCCTACTTCCCATTCATGTACTCTGCAATGTCCAATGTGTCCTTGTAACATGTTTACTTTTTTTCAAGATAAATACAGTAGCTGTGAAAAAACCCATCAAAGTTGAGGTAAGTATTCACCACAGTATTGTGGGTTTTTTTTTATTAGGGTCAAATTTCTCTTTGGATAAAAAATTAAGCCAACATCCAAGTGTCAAATGTCGGTTCTAAAAAACAAGTCAGTCCCTGAAGCTTATTTGTGCCACAGATGCTTATTCAATGACTGTGGGAATGTCTAAGGAATGTTTTGGGACCTGTCTGATCTTAAAATACTAACTTTGGTGTTACATTACAGCAATATTGAGGAAAGATTTAACGGCTGATCATAGAGCTGAATGAAGGTCAAAGGGAAAGTCCATGCCATGCTTCCGGTTATGCTTCCATCCGGCGTAGTCATCCAGCCAGTCCATGCTAAATCGCCTCTCCTGAGCCGGAGTGGTATAACGTGTTGTAGAAAAGTTTGATCGATTCGCTCTCTCGCTCTCTCTCTCGCTCAGTCTTACACAAATAATACATTCTCTGGGGTTTTTTTCTTATACGCTTATGGTACCCGACGGGGGAAGCATCCCGATCTCTCTGAGGTAATTGACAGGGATGAACCGACGGTCGTCTGATTCCTTCTTGATGTACTTAAAACAAGGCCGTTTTCTTTTAGGGATTCTGTCTATTTTCTGTTAATGAGAAAACCTGTTGTAAAAGAAGCTCAAAAAATGAAGAAAAATTCTTTACTTTTGGTCTGAAAAGGAGTGGCTGCACAAAACCAAAATACCTCATCGGGGTGATTTAATAAAATTATTTAGGATAGAGTTCTGAATATGTGCTTTTTTTCCACTAAGGGTTACTTTACACATACAAGGAGTTGAGACCTGTATGAAATCAGCCGCATCGCATCTGTTACTGTAGACAGTGACGGGGGTGTTGCTGATCACTAATGAGGACCAGTCGCTGCTGCTGCCTTCCATGCTTACGGCGTCGGGAGAGCAGATCTCTTCCCCCTCCTTTTTTCCCACCGGATGCGATTAGTCACACATATGGAATCGATTAGACACTGCTGGAGTACCCCCCTCCCCTCACCGGATGCAATTCGTCGCGCTTATGGATCATATTACACACATCTGGATTCGATTAGACACTTCCGGAGTACTTCCGGTAAGGTCAAAAGGTCAAGGCTGGGGACATCAATCAAATTGATGACACAAGGTGTACACCTACGTTTTATATATAAATATACATAGGCCCAGGCCACTTGCTGCCACGAGTTTCAGTCCCGATGGACATCCTTTCAGCGATACAGTACTCCCTGATTTCAGTTCCTTACATAGTTGGATTAAAGAAACAACATTTCACAGACAATAAAACAAAATTTTAAATAGAAGCAATAAATAAAATACCAGTGTTAAAAATTTAGAAACAATTGTTAGTGGCAGTGACATTTAAATTTTCACATACAGTAGTTATCCAAATTAAACACTTGAACGAAATGATAGAAATAACAAATTGTCATACATGGTGAAAGGAAGACCAGAGTATCATTGTTTTTATTTTCTTTCACTGTGGCAATAACATCCAAAACAAAAGAAACATAAAATGTTCTAAAACCAGTGACTCTCATTTTTTTGGTACTCTATCCATATTTAATGCATTTTAGATGATTTTTGTAAAAGTGAAGCTTCAGTTTGAACTCAACATCACCTTGTCCAGGGTATCTAAATTTGTTGTACAAAGGACTCTTGTTTTCTGATGTTGTGAGTTGATGGTCAATGGACACATCACCACATGTGGCAACTAGCAAAGTGCCCAGACCATCCATAAAGAACTCTGGAGAAAGAAAGAGACATTTTCCCCATAAGGTAAAAAACTTTAATTGCCACTTAGAACTCAAACTTTGATGAGGTCTGGACTTACCTGAATGTGCTGTCCGCTGGAGCTTAGGATCAAAGCCCACCCTCTGCACGGCATCTGTGCGTGCCAGGAAGAAGTTGACAACTCCATTGGTCATAGAACATTGTGGGTAACCAGGAAGTGTTTGAAATTTCCCTCCAGATTTCCTGTAAAGGCAGCCACCTTCAATTTCATCTCCTTCCTCATAGATGAGAGCAAAGTAAAACTGATTCCCTTTCACCGACCCACCAACCTAACAAGAACAGAGAACATTACAAATCAAATCTTTACTAATAAATACTCTGATGTAGATATTATTGTTCATGACAACCACTAGGTTGCTGTCATCATTAATTATTATCTAAAACGTTTATGTATTAAATGAAAATCTGAATATATGAATGAAAATCACATTTGATATTTGTAATTTGCTTTTATATGTTATTATTATGAGTCGTAGTTATATGCAGTGGCTTAGGAACATCAAGCACTATCTACACATCGGACATGTTTAAGTGACAAAACAGAACAAGACACTTTATGCAGTAGTCACAAAGGTGTTTGAATTGTAAACGTTTCAGACACAATGAAAAAAATCTAAATGCAACTGTTATTTACATGTATTATATATTATATTCATATTTTAACCCTGAAAAAGTAATTATTCCCAAGTTTAATACAATCTTGAAAAAAGAACATGGTATTTTCATAATACACAGCCTGTTCTCTTTCTCAGACCATTAATAAATATAGTTTTTCATGTTTTCAGTTACCAGCAAGTGACTGAAAATATAATAATTATTATTAGATATATATTATCTCAATAAATATATGCAAAATCCTGTGGTTCTCTAGGAATTTTAAGCCAAACCAAATCTAACCTGTTTGACATTGTTTGGCAAGAGCTATGAGTTATATGATACGTTATGCTATCATAACTACCATGGTGTGCTGGACAAAAGGACCTAAATGCAAAGGCTCAAAAGCAGGCAAAGCAACTCAAAATGCACCATTAAAAGGGGTTAATAAACAGACCAAGAAATATAGAGCCCATAAGTGGAATGATAAAGACTGAAGAGAGACTTTAAATACACACAAGGAAGTAAGGGTCAGTCAAGACATCTGGGGAGCAAAAACAAACCTCAGCTAAGTCAAGTTAATGACAAATTTTAACCAAGAATAAAAACCTAATGGTTGTGTGTGTGTGTCTGTGTGTGTGTTTGTGTTTGTGTGTTTAACAACGTAACAACAGCCTTAATGTTTGGCTCAGATTTAAGTCTCAATGGGTCTTGATAGATGCCTTTAATTCACCATATTATAAAGAATGATGAAACAAATAAAATACTGAAAACAGCTTGGCGCCTCACAAAGGCATCTTGCTGCAAAGCTAATGTCTCCTTCTGGTGTAAATTTTTAACTAATTCCTTTTAAGATTATTCACAACATCAGTGCAGTACACCAGCTTTCTTAATGAACAAATTTACATGTGAAACTTTGACTGAATGTGTAAAATTAAATGACATTATGTCTTTGTGCATGACGGTGTCTTCGAATAAGATCATGGTACATGTTAAAAATATAAATATAAATTGAGGTTTTGCTTCTGGCGTGCTTAGTGATGAGACTTCCTTCAGCTTGAACAGCAGTAATCCATCCTTGTCTGTTAAAAATAGACCAAACGTGCAACACATGTGGGAACTATAGATAAGCAGACCAACATCCACACTGGTCGGAAAGTACTTTTAGTGCTATAGATATCATTAGAAGGAAGCTACTTAAGAAGTAGAAGAGAAGGAAGGCGGAGATCCAAAGGCTTACAGCACAATAGAAATAATAGTGAACGGTACAGATATAATGAGCCAGCCCTGACAGAAGACAGCAGTATAAAGGAACTAGATTATTAACAATAACAGCAATAACAGAAGTATTAGCAGAGGAGGAACTTCACCGCACACGTTTTTGTAGATATTAATGCCCACCCTGGGCATAAATGCCAAAATAATTTTGAGCCTTTAATTATTTATGTAGACTGATGTTTTAACTGGGTGGAATGACTGTACTGCTTAAAACTATAATTACTTAACAAAAGAATTGATTTGACTTTAATTATTTTTTCTCGAATTGACAGATGGTCAGAATTATTCACACATATTCAAATATATACAAAGATTCACTTAAATCCTTTGATATGTGGTTCTACAACGTTCTGTAGAGTCTTAACCTGCCATAACCAAGGTCAATTAAATTGTAAATGGCCTGTATTAGTATAGCACTTTACTTAGTCCCTATGGACCCCAAAGTGCTTTACACTACATTCAGTCATCCACCCATTCACACACTGGTGATGGCAGCTACATTGTAGCCACAGCTGCCTT
>NW_005188114.1:79101-81423 GCF_000239375.1 Pundamilia nyererei | reverse complement strand
GAAATGTTTCTGTCAACGCATTTTGGGCAGTTTGTCCAAGTAGAGTTACCTTCGCACATACGCAAATGGGCAGTGGATCTGGTAGTGACGGGCAGCTGAATCAATCACATTGTGCAAGAAGGAATTTTCTTTTCACCAAAGCACTTGCAGCTTAAAATATCACATTGATGCGAAGCATACATTAGCCGGGGATGCTGCTAGGACTTTGGCTAACGCGTCACCCAACTTGCGACAAACCACTCACGAAGCATCGGGGGTTCAGTAAGTCTGCCTCGAACATATTGACTGACACAATTGCCAAGTGGATTGCAACAAACTGCACACCTGTTAATGTCGTTGAGAACACGCACTTTACATAGCTTTGGTTCCTCGTCTCAAGGACTTGAAGTGACTCTGCAAGAGTGACAGCGAGAGAGGATAAATGTTTACAGAGTTTTTTATTAACATGAATGTACAAGATGTCAATAAACATGTTAAGTGCGTATATTTTCCGCTTTTTTCTCGAGTCTGTTTGCTCATGCAAAATGAAATGCAATTAATATTGATTAAAAATGAATTATATTTAATCATGATTAATCAAAATTAATCCACAGTAACCCTGTGATGAATCCGATTGAAAATTGTAATTGTTTGAGAGCACTAATATATATATTATATATTAGTGTATACTTAGCTATTAGTATGTAGGTTTTAAAAAAAGTTGTATTTCACAGGAGAGAACCTGTGCTAAAAGAAAACTGTTCAAATTCTCTCTGAATTTAAGCACACATTCTTTGTGTTTATTCTCCATTTACTTCATTATATTGCATAAATGTTTGTTACAAGCTTAAATATAAAGTTTAAAAAGTGTCATTGCAGCCGCGCTATTCATCAAGTAATTGCAATTAATCGCGATCAATTACAGAAAATTGTGAAATTAATTAGTTAAGTCTTTTTTTTAATCAATACTAATACTAATTTTAACCCAGAATAAAAACCTGATGTGTTTATGTCAGCTGGTAGTTTCTCTGTGTCAGCATAAAAAGGATTTGTTTGACAGCAGTCACTGGACCGAACAGTTCTGAGAGCAGTTGGATTACCGCACGTTGGGAAAGTCTCTTGGAGGCTGTAACAAAAACCACGGCAGAGTCTCTTTTAGAGTGGTTTTCTTCCTACATATCTGATAGGAGTTTTAATGTGTCTGCAAACCAGATTAAGTCTGAATCCACAGAGCTGCTATGTGGAGTTCCTCAAGGCTCCGTGCTGGGACCATCCATCACATTTGTTCTGCTCGATGACATTCCCTCTTAACAGCACAATTGGGCATAATCCCAGCTAAAAAATCTGAGAAGTCGTTTATGAAGTTATTGTATTTCAGGGAGCATTAGGTGACAGTGCAGAAAACCTGGTTTGTGCGACTTTTGTAAATGATGCAGGTCAGACAATAAAAGTGATTTGATTTGATTTGATTTTGATTTGAGAAATGATATAAACAGAAACAAACTTATAGATGAGCAGCCACACATTTGTCCCTAAATGTGTATGGTAAAACCTTTTTACCTCCATATTACAATTAAAAAAGTTTTTATGTGTGTGAAATGTGTGTGTTGGTTGTTAATACATACAATGATGGCTGAAAACCTGTAGTAGTAATTGTAGTGTGGTGTATTACCCACTAGCCACCACAAGGGGGAGCATGGTCACAGTTCAGGTGTTATACAGTATGTTCTTTTCTATTTTTTGCACAAGTATCCTGTCTCTTTTTATTAACTTCTTCTTTATACTAAACTGTAAATAGACCCAGAGGAGAAGAAAACTCACCAATAAAAGAAAGAAAATGCAAATGCCTTCTAAAACAGAGAATCACGCTCAATGATCAGTCTGCTGTGAAACAATTACAGTTAGACAATACTAGTGATTTAAAGGCTTCATGAAAACACAGACATATGCACATATAGCCATGCTGACAGCTCAGTGAGCCTCATAGCATGAGAAGGTTGAGGAAGTGGCTGGTTTTAGAATTCTACAGCACTGCGGCACTCACACTGAAGCCTGTGGTTGTCTCAGCTCAACCCAACATCCTGTGAAACTTGCTTTAACCTGCTTTCAACTTCAACTGCGGACGTGCTATTGCATATGTTCAGCTTTAACTACTGTAATTCCACAGAAGTGATGCAAATATATGCAAATTTCATAGAAGTATCTTTTACTCACCCTGGTTCTTGATTATTGTACTGTTATTACCTTAATTTTTTAGAATGGTAAATGGCCTGTATTTGTATAGCGCTTTTACTAGTCATGAAAACACAGACATATGCACATATAGCCATGCTGACAGCTCAG
>NW_005188114.1:74952-79031 GCF_000239375.1 Pundamilia nyererei | reverse complement strand
ATTTTTTAGAATGGTAAATGGCCTGTATTTGTATAGCGCTTTTACTAGTCATGAAAACACAGACATATGCACATATAGCCATGCTGACAGCTCAGGGAGCCTCATAGCATGAGAAGGTTGAGGAAGTGGCTGGTTTCAGAATTCTACAGCACTGCGGCACTCACACTGAAGCCTGTGGTTGTCTCAGCTCAACCCAACATTCTGTGAAACTTGCTTTAACCTGAACGTGTATCCAGCATGGGTTATAACAGCACAACAACGGGTGTGGCAGAAGAAGAAGAGAAGAGCTGGACATAGACAGCCCTTCTGCAAAGCATGGCGTAAAGCCGCAACGCCCACCCGTTCGACACAGGCAACCCAGTATATGACAGCCTGTATTTGTATAGCGCCTTTACTAGTCCCCCACTTTGCCTCCCCCAAAGCGCTTTACACACCCAGTCATCCACCCATTCACACACTGGTGGAGGCAAGCTACAGTTGTAGCCACAGGTGCCATTGGCCCTTCTGGCCAACACCAGTAGGCGGTAGGTGAAGTGTCTTGCCCAAGGACACAACAACCGAGACTGTCCCAGCCGGGGCTCGAACCGGCAACCTTCCGATTACAAGGCGAACTCCCAACTCACGATCGCCCGAATCAGGTTTGTGTCTGGTGTCAGCATTGTCAGTTTTCATGTCTTTCCTGTCCTGTCACATGTAATTATCCTCAGCTGTGTTCCCCGTGTGCTTCCACTTTCCTCATTACCTTCTGGGTAATGGTTTATGGTTTATGTCCGAGTCTCTCTCAGTTACATGTCACATTGTCCCTCATACTATGTGCTCCCCAGTGTCTCCTTGTGTGCATTAGTTCTATTAGTTTCCCAGTTTAGTTGGCTTTGAGTTTATTCTATGTGTCAGTGAGTTTACATTTAGGTCCAATCCCTGCCTGCACACAGCCGTAACATGACAGCTGTTAACTATTATTAAAACTGATTTAATTAAATGAAAAAAATGCATCAAATTTTTTGGAAAAAACAAAATTAATTTGGTAATGTTGTAACTAGATCAGATAAATCATCGTCAAGGAAAGAGTAAAGTCTATAAGAACGCCAATCAGTGTATTAAAAGGGTAAAAAGTTTTTTTTTTACCCAATTACAGAAATAGCTATGTATATTTGATGTTTGGTTGCAACCTCTATCCCATAAAGCAAATAGAAGTAAATTAACCCAAACAGGAGCCATTTCATTCTCACCACGTCAAGTTCTGGCATCGCTTCCATCACCTCTACAAGGTTCTCTATCTTCGTCTTCTTTGTAAACATAAAGTCATCATCCACCCACAGGAAGTACTTGGTGGTTACCTGGGAAACAGCCAGATTTCTGCCTGCAAACCAGCCCTGAGAAAGGAAACATCTTTCACATCTTAATGCAAAAAATAAGAGTTTTAATTCTGATTTCAGATTTATCCTTAAATTGTGGTGGTGACCACATGTGACTGCAGTCCATTTATTCTTTATATAGTTAGTTAGATTAGCAGCAATTTAACATGCTTGATACAACTAAGTAACAGAAGTTTAGCTAATAACATTTTAAATGCATCTGAAATCTGAATTATTTTCCTATCAGATTTTATAGAAAATTTCAAGAATTAAAGTAAAGTGACATATGTTCTAAATTTTGTATAGTCAGTTTAGTCCATAAGAATGTAGGTATATACCTGTGCTGGAGGCATAATGTAATGTTGAATGTTTTCTCCAGTAATATGCTCCGTTTCAAAGCTGTCATCGGCAATAATAATTTTTACGTCGCTATAAAATTGCCGGATGCTGTCAAGCAACACTCTTAAGTGTCTATAGCGCTGGAAAGTTTTTGTTGTGATGGTGACTTGAGAGCTGATATCTGAGAGACAGAAGCAAACAAAGACTTATTTCAATAAAAAGTAGGGTGATCTGCTACAGCATAGAATGAGTTATCGTAGGACACTTTTCTCTATGTGCATCCTTCTCTCACCTATTGTGCCATGGAAAAGTATTTGTCCCCATTCACTACAATGAAATGTTTCAGATATAAAATTGGGTTTTTAAATGCTGATTTCACTTCTTAAAGGGGGGTAGACCTGGGCTATGTCCCAATGCAGTGGCTGCATCCTTTGGAGGACCCCGCCTTTGCAGTCTATGTGGGCCAGGTCCGAGAAGGCCAGAAGTGCGATTCTGTGAAATGGGACGGTCTAGTCTTCAGATTTGTGTCACTGTGTCGGTGGAGTTTAATAAACTCAGCCATCTGCTCCTTGCTATCTAAAATATAACAGAATATTGGAGTAAATTCTCAACCATCTCACACTTCTGTTTAATCAGTTTTCTGTTTGACGTTTATTGAGCTGTGTGAAAAAACGTTAATCTCAGCTAAACTGATTTACTGAGTAACAAATAAAACACTGAAAAACACCAAACAATAACATTTTTAATCAACAAGTGACTTATATATCATGTTTAACCTGAGTAGTGAAAGACTGCGCGAGGGTCTGAAAATGATGTGTCTGGAGTTCACTGTACTCGCCGGCTCAAGTTAGCCTTGACCACCCAGGCAGCTATCGAGCTGGTCGGTAACAGACGTCTCCGAAAACATCGGAGCACTTTTTGCAAATATGCGATGTCTTGATAAATCGAGCAGATATTTGAACTTGACACAGCTACATTCTCACCTGAAAATTTGTTAATTTTATTTTGTGACCCAAAAAGAGTAATATTTTAAACTCTTCAGCTACGCTCCTCAACTAAGTAGCACCAGTAACACCAAAAGGGATTGGATCACTTTTTTCAATAATGAAAGAATTCAACATTTAAAAATTGCCTTTTGTATTTACCCAGATTATTTGTAAATAATGTTAACATTTATCTGATGATCTGCAACATTTAAGTGTGAGAAATATGCAAAACAATATTCAATAAGAAATCAGGAAGGGTGCAACTACTTTTTGAAAGAACTGTACACCTCTAGTGAAGAACCTTGAAAACAGAATTAAGTTAGAAACATTTCATTCATTGGAGGAAGGCAGTCTAAGTTGGCCATAATTTCAGGAATCAATACATGGTACCATCACAGAGATTTTTAATTCCTAGGAAGAACAAACTACCTGTTCCCATCTCATACAGGACTGGTACACGAGGCTGTTTGATGGCAATTGGAAACACAGCTTCATGCATTTCAAACTGGAAAGTGGCTAAAATCAGAAAACAAAAAGCTCAGATTAAATACAGTGCAAAGGACACTCTTGTATAAAGAGAAAAAACAAAAACATAACAAAACATAGTCACTGATTTTCCAATAAACCTTAGAACAGCACACAAACTGCATAACTGGAAAACACTTTGTCTAATTTCACTTTTGCTTTCACTTATTTTGCTTGGACATGACATACGGAATTCAGAAACAATCAAATTTCATGCAAAACTTTATTTTCATATAGAATTTCAAATTTCTAGCTCATTTAACATTGTTTAAACACATACCAAGGTCTCCAGTGTTTATGTGGTAGTCAGTGCTGGTATAGGACACTTTGGCTAGCAAGTTGTTGAGGGTCACCAGGCTGCGAGACTCGATAATCAGTTTGTTCTTACCAGATCCTGTTAATTCAAACCACAAAATTTCACAACAGCATTAAAATTACTTGATTAATAGTTTAAGTTTTAAAGTCAATAAATATGACAAAGTGTACACTCTACAAGCTATATAGATTATATAAAAATGAATTCAAACAAGGTCTATTTATTCTGCCTTTTTGCCTAGCTGAAATCACACTTTCTTATATTTTTTAAATAACAACTAAAGGCGGGACACATTTTCAAGAAAAAAAAAGTTGAAAAGCAGTCAGTGAGTTCACAACAACACTGAGAAAAATAAACAAATTGCTAGAAAGCAATGAGAAAGCAACATACAACAGTATGTTGCTTTCTCATACAACATAATTATGAAAAATAACACAAATGTACCAGATGTATTTGGCGTATTAAGATGGCGCCGAGTATGGCAGCCTCGTCGCGAGCTCCCCCAAGCAACGGCTTTCTTCTGTGTTTAATTTTACTTTTCCTTTATTTTTTCACGAG
>NW_005188114.1:57154-59139 GCF_000239375.1 Pundamilia nyererei | reverse complement strand
ACATCTCTGTTGCTTGTGGGGCTCGCACACAAGAATTTCACTCGCATGTGCTGTGCCAGTGTGCCTGCACATGTGATGTGACAATAAAAGTGATTTGATTTGATTTGATTTGATTTGTAACATATCCAATCGATATATGCAAAGAAACTAGAACTGCCCATAAACCCTCCTGTTGTGTGCATCCCCACCCCCCTTACTTTAGTGTTCCCGGTAACAATTGACTGGTCTGTTTTAACAGCTCTTAAATTAACATAACACTGAAATGAAAGAGGTACTCATTACTTTTATATGTTCAAATGCATAGTGTGGAGGATGTCATAAGGCCTTGAGGTAATCAAATGAGTGTTTTAATTTGTAAATGGGTCAGGTTTGACCCAAATACAACAGGAAGGTAAATCAAGATGTGTAATAATGAGTTTAATACAGGGGAAAAGTATTAAACACAAGAAGAAAGGGAGGTGCAAGAAGGCATGGAAAGTAATGACACCAGCTGAAATCTATCAGTAATTAGAAAGCAACCCTGCCAATCCTCAGTACCAAGTGATGGCCTATAAAAAGGTGTCGCATTACCAAGGTTATTGCTTGTTTCATAACACAAGAAACATCTGATGATTGTTAAAATCATTAAGTTCTCAAGTCACGGTCAGTGGGAGCTGACTGCCAGGGGCAGATCTAGAAGGTTGGCATGTACCACCCTAATATGATCTCTTGCCACCCCAAGTACCACCCTACTTTTGCATACGACAGTGTTGTGTTTTAAAATAAGATAGCATTAACACTTTGAGCACAGTTACAGTTAGCAGTGAATATAAATTCTACAAATGAATATACTGCATAGTGTTACCCCCCTCCACCATTAACAAGAGGTTCAGCCCATAGCACATTTCGAAGAACACCATGGGAATTTCAGATTTCACACAGGTGGTTGGTTGTTACACAATGAAGGTGAGTGTTATTAACCCTCTGTGGTCCACAGGCACGCTGCACCTCCGAATCACATGTCTGATTTAAGCTGACATAGCAACAAGCTGCAGCCACGCTGAGTCTTTCAGCCCGTGTTGAAAGTTCGGACTTCAAAGTATACACCGTTTTTTAAATTTTAATTACAGGCCAGTAAATTCAGAGTTATGATAGAAAAAATATAATATAAGCCATGCTTTTTTCTAAATACTATTGTCATGTTTTGTTTTGTATTTTTGTTTTGTTTTCTTTTAGAGCATTTTCTAAGGACAGATAGGAAGAGGGGAAAGTTTTGGAAAAGACAGCAGCGAGACAGAGCGAGTGACAGAGAGAGAGAGATATTGATATCGAGTTTTTAGATGTGGGAGATTTGTGACGTTTCGCTTTGAGTGTGTAGTTAGTGTGTTGTGTAGTCGTTGTTTTCATTTGTGTGTCAGTGAGGGTACTAATGACTGTCATAAAGGCAGATTGCAATGTAAGCACTGTGACCAGGTAGAAAACCAGAGGAGTGACACAACTCCTGTTGTCAGGCCTGCAGGGTTTATCTCTGTGGGGTTCTCCTCTGTCTTGTGTCCGACAAACACATAATAATTTGTGGGGCATCTTATTTTGACACCCGGTTGTTCTCTCTTTTTAGTTAGAGTAATATTTTTAAATGGTTCCAGGTGTATTTTTAGATAAATAGTTGAAAATGTTTACAAAATGTGTGAAAAGGATTTTGTGTTTTTTGTGTGATTTCAGATTAGTTGTGATAATACAGTATGTCAATGAAAAAAACAACAAAATTAATACATGTGAGGTTGAGCTGTAAAGAATGATACCAAGCAAGACAGGAAAAAAACTGAAACAATTGAAAGGTGAAATACAAATGTAAAATCAAAAGGAGTCAAAAATAACCAGTCATATTTTGGACCTCAGAGGGTTAAATCATTTAAATTTTTGTTCATGACGGTGCAGATTTCTGACATTTTGTGTAAATTAAGCATGCAAAAATTAGATTTTTTTTATAACAAAAAACAGTGAAA
>NW_005188114.1:47620-55542 GCF_000239375.1 Pundamilia nyererei | reverse complement strand
GTGGGGGAACTTGCACAATCGGTGGCTGACTAAATCCTTTTTTGCCCCACTGTATACCTACAGTACATAAAAACAAAATTCACATGTTTTATGTGAATTTTATGTCAAACTAACGTGTTTAATCATGTGGGCTACAGAAAAGAATTAAGTTATAGATTACATTTATATGAAAAGCGTGTATACTTAATGCATTTGAATCATTACAACATTGTAACCATCTGCATATGTGTTTGAAAAAAAAGGCTTTGATTTTGCCAGCCCATTTGATTTCTCTGCCACCCTAAGAAAATTTCTCTAGATCCACACCTGCTGATTGTGCAAGCGTGAGAACAAGGACCCAGGTTCAGACACAAAAGGAGATAGAGCGGAGAGTTAAACCAAAAGTGAGACGTTTTATTTTAGCTGATAAACATGAATACAAAATAATGCGAGGCAAACTGGGCGACAAATTAAACTGCTACTAAACTAAACTGGGAAAACGAAACAAGATAACTGTGACTAATCACGATGACTATGATTTCTATGATGACTGTGACTACTATGAGTGCTATGACTAGACGTGGTGACACAGACGTTCTGACGAAGAGAAGACAATGAAAAACACAGACTAAAAACACACAAGGGGGGGGGATCAGGAATCACATAGGGAAACAGCTGACACGCATGAACCTAATAATGGGACAGGGGAAGTGAAACTAAATACAATGAACAAAGAAAACCAAGCTCTTTCAAAATAAGACAGGAGGCAGACAATACTGACTTGATAACAAGGGAGACTGGAACATAAGGGGTGACGACACAACAGGATCTAGATAAACAAGGACTAAAGAATTTCAAAATACAAAACAACTCAATCCTAACTAATGATAGAAACAACAAGAACTTAGCATGTCTTCTACAGTACATATCAATAATGCAAAATGAAGAGAAAATGCTGGGTCCCAGACCCAGCCCATGACAAGACTGCTGTAAATGTTTTATATTTCATATTTGTAAGAGATTGTTTTTCTTCTCCACATGGCTGAAAAGTTCTGACCCTTGCTGCTAATCTGGCGTGTGGTCCAAAAACCAATCAAACAAAAATGCCCCCTACAATATAGTCACTTATTTACTAAATCTCACCTTTGATGATTGTCTGTTCAGGTGTAATATTTGTGGTCAGGATGCCTTTAGACACACTTAAAGATACCTACAAAAGAAAGGCCTGAATAAATTTAAAAAGCACTCAGAATATCCATGCCTACCCCAGAATATCCTATACAGTCGTCTACAAAAAAAATAAACTGTGTATGAAATTATGCTATGTCAGTGTAACATTGGAATACCTATTGAAGATGGAAAGAAAGATGCTATTTTATACTGTACATCAGACCATAAGTGAGGTTTGTGTTTTTTCTTTCATTTATCCTAAAGCTGAATTACAGTCAGCCCCACACATTGACCACAAAATCAGGGAATCAGGGCCCTTAATGTTTGAAATGTATATGTTCAGGAGGCATCTTGTATGAACCAGCCAACCTGTACAGTTCATATTAGCTGTGAGGGAGAAACACCAACCTTGTAGCTGCTTCTGTTTTCTGCATGCAGCCCTAAACCTGAAATTAAAATGACATTACTTTTACATTGTCCTTTTATGGGAAGACTCCATGACACGTTGTTGAAGCATAAATGATCAACATGAATTCCTTAAAACCCTCATGCAACTGTCTTGTCTGTGAATATGTTGGCTGTAATACAGATTTAATTTTGCCATCTCATTTGCTGAGGTATAAGTTTGCTGGTCATTATCACTCTTGGTTAATTATCTTTTAATTATGTCTTAAACGTGGAAAATTCCTGAAATTACATGTTAATTTGACTCACTAATGACTCTAATTCAGAGGTATTACGGTAAAGTTTACTTAATAATCTGAGAAATACCACCAAATTTAGTCTCAGATCAACATTTATTAACCATTTTTCTAATAAAGTAGAAAGGGATTGTATAGGAATTTCTTTTACTTATGTATTAATCACATTATTTTATTGTGTGATGCCTTGGTGCCACTAGATTTAAACATGTTCCACACCCATACTGTAAGACAGATGGTGGGGGTCTAGTAAGGAAGTTGGGGGAAGCAGACACTCCACAGGAAGAGTCTTTTGTCTCTTCGAGGACTCTGGGAGGTAGCAAGGGAGTGTGAACCTTAAGGTGTGAAGCAGCTGTGTACTTTCTTTTGTTCCTGGAGAAGGTATTTAACTGAGAGCCATGTTAGGCTCTGAGAGACTCTGCTGACCGTCTGTCCCGCGGTCATGTAGGCTCTCCACAAGCTTGGTTGTCTGTTCTTTGTGTGTTTTGATTAAAGAATGTTAGCTACTGCTCGTCTGCAGGCTTTATTTAAATGGAAAACTTCCACAACAGAATATACAGCACATACACAACAATACAGACCACTGGTAAACTTGTCTGTTGCATATATTAGGCTTGGCATACCTGGTATGAGAGTAGAGGTCAAAGGCTGTACTATATAACCTTGAATAGGATACTGCAGAGGAGAGTTAGGCGAAGCAAACAGCAGTCTGGATAGTTCAGCAGACACCATCCTGATGAAGAGATGAAATGTGGGTAGATATAGAAACAGGTATCACCTTTTTACTAGTCGCTGACAGACTGCACTAAGCGAAGCAACTCTGCTGTTGAAGTGCAACACATTCTCACTCCCAAAGCGTAATATTTGATGCCAAATGTGTCTACATTAATTACAGTTTACAAAGATACCAACTGATTATGTTCAGTTACAAATGCCATTGCATTACTGTTAAAGTACACAACATTCATTCATCCACCCTCTACCTGGTTTTGTACTGTTGGAGGTCCTTAGCTCGCCGTTTAACAAGCTCTTCGTATTGATCCTTGGCTATATAATCTTTAAGAAGTTCTGAGCCTTTAGGGCAGGTACATTGATGAGCCAATGAAAAGTTCCTAGGAGAAACTGACCTGAAGAACAAAGGAAATACAGAACTCCTAAAGGGTCAAAATTCTCTTCTATATCACATTGTCATTTAAATCAAGTAGTTCAGATTTTATGGGAATTTGGGAGACTAGTCTAAAAAGTATTTTAATGATGCATTAAGGGTAACAAGACTGTTGCTTCATCTGGATAGCAGTATACCAACTTTCCTCAAATAAAATGCAGTTTCACCTCTGGTCAGCAACAAAAACACACAAACAAAGTGGTCATACAAAGCACTCTACATGTGCGTGTGGTGTGTGTTAAAGACAATTTAATGAAAACACTTTCAAACGCTGCCATATGAGGAGGGATTTACACACACACACACACACACACAGACACACACACACACAGACACACACATACAAATTATTACCTTAGTTTTGTTGCGCTGGAAAACTTGAACAGATTTTCATTAACGTTAGAGAAATATATGACATAGAAAACCATCAGGATGATCAGAGTAACAGCCACCAGCTGGAGCCTTGTGCTACTCAATGACATCTGCGGACATACACACACACAAACTCACGTTGTAGACAGTTTGCTAGCAAAGGACCTAAGGGCAAAGCTTGCAGTTCTAATGCTCCTGCCCCCAACAGCTGTCAGGTGGCAGATTATTTTTATTTATTTTAGTACTAAAGATGCAAAGTCAGCATCTGGTATAGGGAGAGTCATCTGGCATACCCAATGCATTTACATAAAATTTTTGCAGTAATAAATTTGGACACAAGAGTGATTGCTTCATATATTAATACTTAATACACATATTCTTAAAAAATGGTGCATCAACCAACTTGAAAAGCATTTTTTCCGCACACTGAAATCTGAGACAATGTTCGAACATCTAAAAATCCTGACATTTTAACTCCCCTTACATTTATATAAAAAATATTCACAGCGCAACAAAATGACTACACTTTCTCTTTTGCCTTTGATGTATCAAATTGATATAGTTTCACTAAAAGGCACGTAACTTTGTGCTGAACATTGGTGGGGTCAAGATCTCTGTCTAAATAAATAAATAAATCTTTTTAAATTGCCAGATGATTAAACATGCAACTGTTTTGCTGGTAATAGCTGAAACGAGTAAAGAAAATCAACAGCCTACTTATGCAAGATAATTCATAATTTTACTGGGGGGGTTATATTGGTTGGGTCTGATTATTGGGGGGTCATAACCCCCCTGGAAACTACACCCCTGCTCCATTATGTTGGCATGTGGCACTGAAGAAAATATTAATCAAACTAAATATAATATATAATCGTCTGCCCTTGTCTGCACAAATCTTTCCCTTTTTCTTTTAGTGTTAACTTTCACGTGGATGATATCTACAACAAAACTCTTGTTTATATACTTTTTATTTCTTTGGACAGAAATCAGGAGTAGTCATATAAGAGATGAAAATAAATTAACATTATAATTAATATCATAATTAACTGAATTCACATTTACATTTATTTATGTATATTTATGCCATATGTCATTGAAATTTTATTATTGTGTTAATGTGTTATTGTGTTAATGGTAACAGAATGAACAAAACTAATGATATTTAACCACTGGCTACAGTATAGAAATGATCCATGTCTTACCATTTCTTCCTTCTAAAGTCTCATTTATTCAGCATAAATATCCAAGACATTAAGGAGCCACGAAATCAAACAGCCTGAGTTTTGAAAAAAACCTCTTAAGAGTTCAGGGGCTGGACACTTGTGTACAGTGACTGAGGGGGTGTAGTTAACGAAAAACAGTCTGATGGGGGTGGAATCCTCATCAGACTGTTGAGACAGCACTAGCTTAACACTGCTATATCTGATTTTATCAGCTTATGTGCTTATAATATATGTTAACAACTGCATCAAAGATTCTGAATATCTCATAAAAATCACATTGTATTGCATGAAAATAAAATTAACTTCATAAAACACTTTGTTTGTTATCAGACATTAATAATCCTCACAATATTACATAAACAGCAAGTTCCTGGATTCACATATGAATGTAACATATGATTTCTTTAATGTTTTCACCCATGAGGAAAAATGAATTAAAAGGGAGAAACACATTTCACTGACATTTTCTGTTTCATCTGTATGCAGCACATTTGAACCATGCAAATGATACTGCAACCACAATGGATCCTGTTTTTCAGAACAGCTCACTGCATGCCTACCACATTTACCACTAAATGTTTCGTAAATAGATTATCTGTCTGGTGCATCAATAAAGATGTGAAAACCACGTCTAGAAACTGCACCACTTTTGTCTGATTGAGTTTCACTAAAGGCACAAGCAAGAGTTTTTCCACAAACTGTTGAACCACATTCTTTACAAACCGCGTCACTCTGAAAACAGAGCTCACTACAGACAGACAGGCAATCCCCGGACTGGAGCAGACTGCAAACGCGCCACCTCTACTTGACCATAAACCTGATTTATTTGTCAAAAAATGAGAGACAATTTGCAAGGTTTACGGGTCCAGCCGTGGTCGGTCCACGGATCCTGGGATGGAACAGAGAGAGAGAGAGAGAGAGAGTGGGCAGGGAGGTGGTTAGCTGGTGATTTCCTTCTTTACAGGTTTCAGCTAGCAGGCTAAAGGGAATGGTCCCAGCAGCATCCACAGTGCACAGGTGACATGAGGTTTAAGCAAACCAATTTCCAACAGTAAATTCAGACAAGTTCCTGTGTGGAAAGCAGAAAATCTGGGTAAATGGCAATAATATACTAAGGTTAAACAAAAACAAGACAGGGTTAACTGTTGACATAGCAGAGAGGATTATCTGGCAGAGGACTGTGGCTCCTGTCGGCCCCTCAAATATGGGTTCCTTCATTAAGAACAGGTGCAGGAAGGAATGAGCTGCCAGGAACTCCACCACAGGTTGAAGCAGAAGCTCCAGCTCAGAATGTCAACAGGGAGGAAATGGGGGGGGAAACCAAAAACAAAGCCTAACTCTGTTTCCACAGTGAGCAAACCCACGCATCACCTTCTTTCCTTCCAATGTCAGAGCAGGTCATCAAGACTGAGCTTTTGGTTTGTGAATTATTATTATTATAAGTCTGAGCTGGCTCCTTAAACAGGACGTGATTTTCTCCTCTGGAGTTGTCTACTATGGGCTCAAATTGTGGTCATAAATATTTTGTACTTGTAAATCAGTTTTGTACTTGTAAAGGATTTGTATGTGTAAAAAAGATTTGTATGTGTAAAAAAGATTTTTATGTGTGTAAAAAAGATTTGTGTGTGGACTTAGCCCAAAAAAAAAAACATGTGAAACTGCAAGTTACAATGACGAATTTTGACCCTATTTTTCTTTCTTTCATCTGATTGGTCAATGTCATGTCAATCACAAATTTAACAATCCAATCAGAGAACAGATGGGTTTGGCTGTCGGCAGGGCGCTTTTTTGAACTGCAGGTCCTTGAAGGGTAATACAGTTTGAAGCTGGAGGATCTCTATATAAATATCCGATAGCAGTTAGGTCCCCTAACTTTCAGCAGCTGTTGAAAGGATAAAGTTGTGGTATATCAGTAGTTAGAAATACCATCATTACTTTAGGATTAGTTTAACACAAAGTCAGGGCTGACCCGGGACCATTGCTGTGAGTCACAGTGCGGACGCAGGATATGCTGCTAATGCTAACTGCTAACTAAAAGCAAAGGATCCAGAATTTCTTGCCCTGGCTGCTGGGCTCTGTGGGTTTCTGTACAATTTGAGCCCATAGTCTACTACCAAAACTGATCTGCCCACACCATCCTTGCCTGGGTCACACACTGCGGTGCCCAGATGTATCCTACATTTCACACCAACACTGGGATCAACAGTTGGCTTCCCACCCAGACTCCACTGTGCAGCGGCTACATGTACCCCACATCCATGTGTTTGCTGAGCCTGCATGTCCCCCATGCTACATTACTATGGAGAGATATTTACCCCCAAAATGGCTATGAATGCATACCATATGATCCATAAGCTTAAAATAATCTTTGCAAACCGTAAATTGTAAATTGTAAATTGTACCGTAAATTTGTGTGTAACTTTTGAGTACTAACAAATGCATGCGCCAATCCACAAACAAATTTGAAGCAATATGACTACATGTACAGCTATTTTACAAATGTGTACATCCAATACATTTATACACAATTTATTCAGTTGTAGCTTTTTGTCTTTCAAAAATCTTTCTTTGCATACAAATTGTCATGGTCAGGGTGAGTGCTGTTTTCTTCCAGTTTATTGGATCTCCAGCTTCTAACTTCCAATAACCAAATCTCTGTTCAGTCACTGGTCTGCTCGGCAGCTTCACTGCTCATGCTCCTGCCTGCCTCCCTGCCCAACTCACTGGAACAGCTCAGATCTCCAATCTTGACTCACTGCTAACCCGGACTGTTCACAATTTGTCTGTTTCACCCTGGATCAGTGTCTGGAACACCCCTTGACTCCTGTTTCTTCTGTTACAGTAATTCTGAGCACCCTGGCTCTTTTCTCCAGTCTAGCCTTCACCCTAAACCCACACCACAAGATTCCTGGCTGTTACCCAGTTTTGTGTGTGTGTGTGTGTGTGTGTGTGTGTGTGTGTGTGTGTGTGTGTGTGTGTGTGTGTGTGTGTGTGTGCATGCAAAGCAAAGATTTGACTCCTACCCTCAGATTACCAGGCTTGTAGCATTGTATTTAAAAGATGAAATGTTGCTCATTTGCATGCAATATCGGCATGAAGATAAGGGTTAAATGTAAATGTTACGCATAAAAAACGGTCAATTTACCATTTAAACTGTTTTTCTTTGTCCTTAGTGTTATATATATATGACAACACAGCAATCGTGTTCTCTCCCCAAAGCTGTCATGTTATCGTCATGTAATACCAGGCTCCACAATGAAGTGTTCTTTATGCTGTTTACAGTTCCATGTTCTATATCAGGTTTTTTTTTTT
>NW_005188114.1:44863-46687 GCF_000239375.1 Pundamilia nyererei | reverse complement strand
AAAAAACAAAATCCTAGTAGTAGTTGTATTTTGATTTTAACTGTAAAATCCACAGACGTGTTTAGTAAATTATTTTCATAACTTGAAATTCAAATATAAATTCTAAATTTTGAAAACTTAAGCCCAAATTTTTAAAACAATAAAGTCATATACAAAACAGGAGGTGTATCACTCCTGTGCTCCACCTGGAGGCAGTGTTTACACTGTAACCTGCCTTAGTGAGGGTACTAATGAATGTCACAAACACACAAAATAAAACAATGAATACACAACACACCAACTATTCACTCCACGCTAAAGGTCACAAATCTGGTGAGGAGAGGAGTTGCAGAGGTGGTGGGCTTGCATTTATTTTGTACAGGAGGAAGATGTTCGCAGCTGATTCGGACTGCCAACAATGAGGATAGATAGTAAGGTGGTTATGAAGGGGAGATGCGAGATCTGTAGTTTTATTTTAAAGAACTTAACCTCTTTAGCACGCACACCTAACCCTAAATGTGATCTCCTCCCTTTTGGCTCCGTATATGGGGGCGTTGTTGCTTAAGAGGATAATTTCAATTATTGGATAATTAATGACTTGATTTTGTTTTGGGTCTTTTTTTGCCAATGACCTTTCTTACAGTGAATGAATGGCATTTGCCAGCCAGCAGTTTATTTATTAGGTCTGATCTTCATAACTCTGTCCACTGTAATGTTTAATTGGCTAATTTAATCTTAACATACAATTGCAGGTTTATTTGAACAATTTGTATACACGTCACTGAGGAAGGTCTTAGACATGCTTTCTGGCGGAGAGGAAAGGTGTGTTTGGTATTGCGTACTTTCCTTAATTTTTAAATACACAGCTTCAGATGCCCATTGTTGGAGTATGTTGGTGAACCTGGAAAGTGAGGATGGGATCGAGGATGAGACCGGAACAAGAATACCGAAATAGGAGATTTCTTCTCATGTGTTAAACGTTTTTTGTTGTCTTTCACTATGTAGCAATTGTGTCATCTAGTTTTGGAGGTGGACTGCTACTCTGATATTATTTGACATTACAGAGAGAGGCCCTGTTTCCAAGGAATTTGAGGGGGTGGGTTGCCTCTCTAGTGAAAGCACCAGAAGATAAACATGGTTGTAAATTTCTGGGCTTGGAAAAGCTCTCTGGATCTTTTTGCAGGTTGACGGAGGACCAGAGATGGTTGTCATGGCAACGGGAGTTTTGCTGACAGAAGGATGAAGTGGCGTTTCCATATAATGAGATGCCCAGAAAGCTTCAGAAGAACAAACATGAGCTGATATCAGACATAAGGCCAATCTAAACTGTTTTGATCAATCATGTTAATACCATGTTTCTGTGACATGCAATAAAAAAGTGTATACTGCAGCCTTTTGTCTCTGAGCCAGAGAGAGGAGGTCCACGGCGCCATGAAAAACGTATTTTAAATTTGAACCATTTTGATAATAAATTTTTAAAGTGTAACTGGAGCATATAATTGTCTTCTCTCTCATAAAAACATCTCCCTACAGCTCCTGCCAAATTAAAACATTCTTAATTTAAAAAAAAACTTACTTAAATGAATACATTCAACAGCTCTCGTGAGATGAACGGGCATTTATGCTATATCTCTTCCAACACAGTCACATGCAATTTAGATAATCATCTTAAAACCCCTGGAGGGTCTTAGGTCGATTTGTGGCTTTTTTCAAATTTTGATTACATGCCATTTGCACAGTGTTGAATGGACTATAGCCATCCATCCCATCCATCCATCTTCATCCGCTTTGTCCGGGCCGGGTCGCGGGGGCAGCAGCCTAAGCAAAGAGGCCCAGACCTCCCTC
>NW_005188114.1:38074-43456 GCF_000239375.1 Pundamilia nyererei | reverse complement strand
GAAATGTAATTAAAACTTGACATGAATATTTCAAGGAGAAGTAGGTCTAAAAGACTGGCTAATTTAAAGTGGAATAAAATATTAATATATAAATTTTTTATAGCACTTTTTTGGGCGTGGTCGATTTGTGGCTCTAAGCCCAATAGTGTATGCATATTTCTAGGACCCTCCAGGGGTTTTAATAACTGCCGTAACTGTCAGTATGGCAATTGTATGTACTTGAATTTTAGGTTTATTGAGGTTAAACTGTATATTGTACACTGGCCTTGAAGAAACTGTATGTAATACACAAGGTAAAATACATTCAGACATGTTATTCAAGCATATTATGTATATTTTGAACCACATTTATTTCTGGGAAAATGTACTGTATAGTTTCCCCTTAAGCTGAATGTTTTGGTGGGACTAGGGTCTGTAGCAGACTGATTTTATGTTCTATGATTTTTTTTATCGTGGAGAGAAAAGATGAAAGAATCTAAATTGAATCCAGCTTCAAAGAAAATATTGAGGTAATGTGAATTGGATCAGTGGATAATCTTGTCTCCACTTTCAAATAAGATACTCTTCGAGAGTATCTGTTATACAAATTATAAGACCTTTAATTTTTAAAGCACAAAAACTGCAGTCTGACTTAGATTGTAATACAAACCAATTACTGCATGTGTGTTTTCTGACTGTTCACCATCAGAATGTCCAAAAAAGAAAATACAGCAGCATTCAGTGACCACAACAGAGAAGCCAGTTCCTGTAATATTCAGCATCTGATTCTGTTTAGAATTTCTGCTAAGCAAATGTTTATGGTTGAACTAAGTAACTGATCATTTACAGTATTTCACAGAGTCACATAGTGTTTTGCATTATGTAAATGTTACTTTAAGCTTCTAACTTACTTTCAGGTGAAATAGGTGTTTCAGTAGGAAAGAGGGTCCAGGAAAACTTCATCCTATGCCCCCTTCCCCTAGTGAGAGTTGTTTTTCATTTAACTGTCACCTAAAGATTTACCTCTTGAATCGTTCCCTCAAGGCCCCTCCTCTCTAAGATAAGGAGAAGGCTTTTGCTATCTGCCTAATGTCTCATGGTGCCTGGATGTGTCAGTCTAACTTACAATACCTAATTGCGTATGTGTAGAATAAAATATAAAACACATATATGATGCTTTCTTTTCCATCTCTTTAACTAATAGCTCTATATGTATACCGTTGTTAACATACATGATCAATACATAAAAGAAAAAGGAATTTCCATCACAACATATCGATATAAGTACGATGCAGTTTAAATGAAGCAAAGATTGAAAATAGAAGTTATTGCATTGAAGGTAATCTGAATTGGGAATCTGTGGCTGCAATTAATCATTTTACTGGAAACTTAATTAGAACTTAATTCATCATGAAAAAAGCTAATATTTCTGTCCTAACATCATTTAAATAGTAATAAACTAGTAAGTACTTTATTACAATACAATACAATACAGTAGAATTTTATTTATATAGCACGGGGGTACACCAAAGTGCTTCACAGTAAGGAATAAAGGTAAATGATTACACTTAACAGGAAGTCATTAAAACAAGGTAAAATAGAGAAACAAGCAAAATCATTAGTAAGTAGAGATAGGGAGGAATCATGATTATCCAGAGAGAGAGTAGCAATACAGCAATTAATGAGCGGTGAGAATTAGCGAGTCGGAAAGCCAGGTTGAATAGGTACGTTTTCAAACGTGCTTTAAAGGATTCAATGGAGTCAGAGGCACGAATGGTAGTGGGAAGACTATTCCAGAGGTTTTGTTCTACAGAGGCAAAAGCACGATCACCCCTAGTCTTCAGACGGTGCCTGAGCTGGGCCAGAAGTAACTGACCAGATGATCGTAAATAACAGCTGGGAGCATAGAGACTGAGGAGGTTGGTGAGACAGTCAGGGGCAAGGTGGTTTCAAATTCAAATTCAAATTTTATTTGTCACCTACACAGTCATACACAGTATGCAGCGAAATGCTTGGACAACTGCTCGTGACCTAAAGAAAACAAAAAGGGAAAAGGCTATGAATAAGACAGGAAATAAATATGAAAAATTAAAAAGGGTAAATTTAACTAGGAAGGAATAAAATATAAATTAAGGTTAAAAATGAAATAACTGTACAACACAAATTAGAAGGGTAAATTTAACTGGGAAGAATAAGATAAAATATATAAATTAAAGTTGAAAATAAAATAACTGTACAACAAAATACACAATATAGAACTATATAAGAATGTATGAAGAAATATAAATAAATATATACACAATAACAGCAGCTGTACAAGTATTAACTGGAAATGAAGAATATAATGTCCAGTGTTGTGCAATCCACATTATGTCTTGTGCAGTGCAAATATGCTTAAAGTGATTTAAGTGATGAAGTGAAAACAATGTCCAGAATGTCCAGTGTGTGTGTAAGAACTATATGTGTGGGTCAGTACTGTGTGGTGGTGTGATTGAGAGACCGTATCGCCTGCGGGAAGAATATGAAATAACTTCAAATGCCTTAGGTTTAGGCATTTGAAAGTAAGCAGCAGAATTTTAAAATCAATACGAAATTTAATAGGCAGCCAATGTAAGTCAGAGAGCACTGGAGTCATAGAGGCAAACTTTCTAGTCCTGGTTAGGTGACGAGCCGCAGCATTTTGAACGAGCTGTAATCGTTGGAGTGAGCAAGTTGGATTCCAGAGTAGAGCGAGTTACAATGATCTAATATGGAGGTCAAAAAGGCATGTATCAGTTTTTCAAGATCTTTGTACAGCATTAAGTGTTTGACCTTTGAAATTTGGGATTTAACCACTGAGGAAACCTGTTTATCCAGCTTAAATGAACTACCCTTACAGGAACAGCCTAAGCGTTATAGAAAACAATGTGGTGGAGGAATTTTTGAAAACATTCCTTTAAGGAAAAAGCCCCAATAAAACACAGTTTAAAAACAACCTGAAAAATTTCAATGAAATGTCGAATATTAAAAAGGATGCTTCTGCAGAATAATCATCAGTCTTAAATGGACTAATATTACTAATGCATATGTTAAGAATTCAGCTCATTTGAAATATTTTACATTCTGTTTAATCTTTTGCATCATATTCGATAAATCATATGTTTGCAGTGGCTCTCATTTGAGGACCACATATCAATGGAAAAGGAGCTCAGAAGTATATTATATACGTGTTTTTATTCATTTAATTATAAAATATTAATAAGAAAAACAATCTGCTAATTTTAAAGGCTTGAGCACTGTATGGCATGGTTAAATGTCAATATCCATATGAAGTGCAGATCAGTGAAAACTGAGCAATCGGAAGGTTGCCTCATACAGTCACTTGACTGTGAACGACCACAACGCACATGAGCAAGTACGTGCAGCTTTCAGTGACAATAACCAACTATGGCCACAAGATGAGGCCATAGAGGAAAAGGATGGAGCTTATTGACAGCACTTTCTGAGATGTGAGTGAGCAGTATATATAAGAGCAGTAAAAATTAAGAAAAACACAATTGAATAGGATAAGATGAAATAGAATAACATACTATAAAAAACAGAATAAGATACTATATACAGTAGAATAAAGTACTACACAAAATAGAATAAAATGCTTAGTTAGAGTAGGAAAATTGCAGAGAGACAGGGAGACAGAGAGTGTGGTGATGTGAATGCCAAGCATTGCAAAGACCAAAATCACTCATGTATTGTTTAAGAATGTCTGTGTCATGGTCCTGAGTCTGCCGACTCAGTGTTTTGTGTTTCTTTATGCTTTTGTTTATCCTGAGTAGGTATTCTGTTATGATTTGCCATTTGTTAGGTTTTTGTTCTGTGCTTACCCTGGTCCCACTTCTGTGTTCTGTCTGTCTATGGTGTCACAGTCTGTTTGTGAATCTGTTTAGTTAGTTCGGCGTCTTGTCTGGTTCTCTGTGTCTGAGTTTCCTGTTTTATTCTGAAGGTCCCTGTCTCGTGTGAGCGTGTTCAGTTTACGTTTCCCCTGTCCCATCAGCTCTGACTTTTCCAGGTGTGTTGCCCTCCTGTCTCTCATCCCCTGAGTACTGCTGTGTGCATTAAAGCCCTGTGTGTTCTCCTGCTTGTTGCCGGTTCGTCTGTGTTCCCCGTCTGCCGCTCTCTTCTGATCTCCCCATTTCGTATGTTCTCAGGTTTGTTATTTACTTTTTCCAGTTAGGTTTCTTTACTTCCCTGTCATCCCTCACTGCCTGTTTGCCATTACACCACCCTGTAAATAAACATCACTCGAATTGAGTCCTCCTTTCCTCCAACACCACACGGCTTGCCTCGGCAGCTGTGACAGAATTGTCCTATGCAGACAATTCTGTTAAATCAGGAGAAAAAGAGAGTGAAAGGAGAACATAAGAAAACGGCATTAATGTGGATAGATGACCCAATTCAGTAGAGCCATGGCCTGGTGTTCTGGTCGCTGCCTTGCGTCGCTCCAGGATCTCTATGAGAAACTGATCATTGCCACTGAAGTCCCTTCCTCTCAGCTCCCTGTCGCAGCTCTTCAGCTCTTTCTGTTTAAAGTGTTCGAATTTGGCCACGGTTGGTATGGGTCTGCACCAGTCAGCTCATTGACAACCCAAAGAATGTGCATGATGAAAGTTGATTATTTTTTAAGGAGATGGTTTTTTTTTCAGTCATTCTGTTGATTTTCTGACTAAACAACAGAATCATTCTCTTGTTTAGTTCTGTGAAAATTGTTTTTTCAGAAGACATACAAGCTGACCTATGCATTGAAAAGCCTTAAAGCAGTGAAAGCTCACTTACCACTGCATATAAAGATATAAATAATTGCTTAGCTGCACATTAAGCTTTATTTAACATCTTCACTGACTTTAAGCAATTTTAAATTATTGATAGTCCAGCATTTACTTGCGATATCACAAAACTACTTTACTTTATTGATTTATATAGCACTCTTCACAGGAGAAGAATCACAAAGTGCTTCAAAATAATATAAAACACATTTACATAAAACATAATGCAGTCTAAATAAATGAGTCTTAAGCTGCTATTTAAAAGAATAAATGCAATCAAGGCAACGTAATGAAGCAAAGCATTCCACAACCTGGTGCTAAGTGCTCTAAAAGATCTGTGCTTACAAAAGTTACACATATAAGAAGACATTATATATGACTTATTGTTTAAGTGAGATTCTTCAGGATTACATTCATTTATTAACGTGTATATTCTAACAGAATGAACACATTTCCATTACACTTTTTCAGCATACTGACTGGAATTAGGCTACGTTCACACTGCAGGTCTTAATGCTCAATTCCGATTTTTTGATCAAATCCGATTTTTTTGTCTGCTCGTTCACACTACAAATAAAATGCGACAGCAAACGTGCTCTAGTGT
>NW_005188114.1:0-14679 GCF_000239375.1 Pundamilia nyererei | reverse complement strand
CAGCTTTGTGTCTTTTTCATTGTAGCTGAAGTCCGGGACAAACTGTTCCTTTTCACCTCAATACGAAACGCGTCATATTTTCTCTGAATACGAGACGATTCCGTTTTTTACAGGACGGTTGGCAACTCTAATAATTAACCTTATGAACAAAATAAAGTTCAACATCAGTAACATAGCACCACCCAGCTGTATAGAAACTCCATCATGCTAGCTAGTACCCAGCACGAAAAAGTCAGCATAACGAAAATAAACTCCACCTAAACTTGGTTCATATCTGACTCAGATGGACTGCAGGTCATAACTTCTTAACTGAAGTTCAGTTCACCTGACACTCGGACTAGCAGCCGCTTCGGGTCTCTCCTCTTGCCTCCCTTTTCCTTCATCCACCTGCTGGCCTCCACCACTTGCTAATGTTATTGAATCTGTGGAAGCTCCGTGATAGCCACCACACGAAGTAACGAATAACGAGCCTATCTAAATCCCAGTAACGAGTAACACGTTCCCGGTTTTGGCATAATAACTAGTTACTGTGCTCGTTACCACAATAATAACGTAGTTACTGTAATGTGTTACTTAATAATGCGTTAGTCCCAACACTGGTGGCCTGTTGATTGAATTTTGTGTTAGATTATGATATATTGTTTAACAATTATTCTCTTTTAAGCAATGTGTGTCCCAATATAAAGATGTGAAAGCAGTATTATGTTTACATCATAGTTAAATAATAATAATAAAAAAATATTAATATTTTTCCAAAATAATTGTGATTATCATTTTGATCCTACTTGTGCAGACCTAGTTTGCAATGTTAAAAACAAAATTATTTTAGTTCAAATTAATTTATTTTCAAACAGGCAAAGCAAAGATGAATCCAGTGCCTTAAAATTGCAGTTTGTCTGAACACAGGCAGATGGCGCTAATTGTGATCTACTGCCTGGACTAATGGACTAATCTTTTCCAATCCCATGAGCCCCTTTGCAGCCGAAAGGACTTAAAGTATTGAAGATACAGGCAGTGTTGGGAAGGTTACTTTTAAAATGTATTCCATTACAGAATACAGAATACATGCCCCAAAATGTATTCTGTAACGTATTCCGTTACGTTACTCAATGACAGTAACGTATTCTGAATACTTTGGATTACTTAATATATTATCGTGCTTTTTACAACAACGTGAATGTACTATTGCTGTGTGATTTATTACTATTACTGAAGGTCCGCGACTCCGAACTGTAGTAAAGGGACCTCTGACTAATATGGCGGGGTCCCTGTCGGCTCGTAGCCGAAAAATAGCTTTACTTTGTTGTGTGGGTCAACTTTTCTTGCGAGAGACAGAGAGAGGCGTTGAAAGGCTGCTCCAACGGAACTTATTGTTTTCGGAGGAAAACACGAACACGGTGTACAGTCGAGTCTTAATAGCTTACTTACAACTGGGCTCGTCAGGCACTCTTATTGGCTGAAGTGGTTATTATTATATTTACATGCTTCCAGCTCCCGTTTTTCCTCGACGACAACTCGTACCTTTCCACTCTCCTTTTTCTCCCTCCTCGCGCTCACAGACACATAACGTGTATGGCAGTCCATTCTCCCAGCAGCACGGACTACACTGCCCATGATGCTACATTCTTTAGAGCTATGCTTGTAGCATTCTGCCTGTTAGCTTAGCACAACAACAACAACGAAAAGGCGCTCTCTCACCCAGGAAACACACAGTCGCAGAAAGAGAGAGAGAGCGTCGCCCTGTAACCATGGCAACCGTAACGCTGCCACCTGGAACGAAAGAACGTAGCTGTCAAACAAAACCCAAACAGTCCTGACCCGCGACAATATGAAACAGGAAAGTACCGCAGTGTAATCCATTTATTTCAACAAAGTAACTGTATTCTGAATACCACCTTTTTAAACGGTAACTGTAACGGAATACAGTTACTCATATTTTGTATTTTAAATACGTAACGGCGGTACATGTATTCCGTTACTCCCCAACACTGGATACAGGCGATAAACTGTCAAAATGTGATTTCCAGTGTTTCTGTATTGTTTGTTTTTTCATGTGTAATATCTCTGCTTATATTGGTAAACAGATTGTAGTCAAAGGGTTTACAAAGGGCTTATATATAAAATAAAAAAAATAATTTCTGTTGCAATCCTTATTATTCCATGATATTGTATCTAAATTTTATTCAATTCAGTCTTTTCATGGCCACTATCGTTATTAGGGCTGGGTATTGTCACTGATTTCTAGAATCAATTCGATCCACGATTCGATTCGATTTGAATCGGGGACATTTTGCCTCAGTCAGAAATATTGTAATTCAGATCATTTATCAGTACATTTCCATATTTTTATATCTATAAAAAGAAAGCTGACACTTGCGAGACTTTATCAAAGGTGTGAGCATCACAGCAGATGCTTTTGTGTCAAAGTAGCTGAGGATAAAACAGAAAAACATGAAGGTAATTTTCCTTTCCTGGGATTTTATAAAAATATTCTGCAGTAGATAAAAAATGAAAGAAAACCATTAATCAACATATGAACATTACCTGATGCTGCTGAAGTGAAGCAGAGCAAAGTTACAGAGGTTTTATTAGAGACACAGCCACGCTTTTTGCAATTTTGCATAATTTTAAAAAGTTTAAATTTGTTCAGTAGCTTATTAAACAGCGGAAATGAGGCTTTCTTTTCGAAAGTACTTAAAAGGAAAAAGAACAGTGGCCGACAGCGCTGTAAACAACGGTAGACTTGTGCGCAAGTGAATAATGAAGAAAACAGATTTTTAGATTGGGAAACTGTTCTTGAAGTACACTGGGGGAGAGAGAGAGAGAGAGCTGTGCATGAAGTGTGATTTTATCATGGTGGAAGTAAAACAGGAAAAGTAAGAGGGAATTCATGACGATGTTTATCAAATGTGAAGCGTAGTTTGCTGCTTCATTTGCTGCTGTTTCATTGAATTTTGGTTGGAGAGAGATAAAACCTGCAGCTCAGAATCTAGCGCAAAAAATACACAAACACAAAGCGCAGACCTGCTGAAACATCAGAATCAGTGAGCTGTCGGCTTTCAGCCCCGACGACATGCTCGTGCCGTCGGGTGAGAAAGGCGACATCTCACTGATTCTGATGCGTCGGCGGGTCCGCGCTTTGTGTTTTTGTGCAGAATCCGCGTACCTGCTCTCATTTACTGTTTTAGCTGTTTGGTGGTTGTTGACATTTTGTGAGGTTTAACCTGAGATTCTGGCTTTTCAGGCAAATTAAATTTATATTAAAAAATCGGTTCAGGATTTTAATGAATCAATATCACGTTATCCATGCTAGAATCGATTTTAATCGATAAATCGATAATCAAAACCCACCCCTGATCATTATGCTGCTGCTATATTATTCTTATTTCAATTTCTGCTGCCCTCTTGGCCAGCTCACTCTTCAAAAACAAAAAACTAAAAAACAATTCTAATGTAAATGAGACTGTTCAACCAAATAAATAAAGGACATCTAAATGTCAACAAGTCATTTACAACAGCTTAAATTTTTTTGGCAAATACTGAAAATTCCTTTTTGGCAATTACACCGAAAGCTTCAACTGAGAGATGGAGGATGGACTTTTTTACAGATGCAAAGGAAACATTTTTTAAAAGAAAGCCATTTTTCATGTTAATTTTATACATGTTCGGTCATATCTAAGATGTGAGTCAGGACATAACAGATTTTATATGACTGATATGTCCATTTATGAAGTTTAACTATTTAGATGTTAAAGATTTTGCCTTTGCTAATTAACCAACTGTAATGTGTATTTCTGTGTATTAACAGATGTATATCTATACAAACGCAAAGTTTTTTGCATTTGCTGTTGTTGGTGTGCTGTTCATCATGTTTGCATTCTATATGGGGAATTCGTGTAAATGGGCAAATGAGCTACCCAACAACAATCTTCCAACATCAAAACAAAGGTAAATTATTCCTGTATCGTGTGTCTGTCTGTGTGGACAAACTGTCCTCTTCAAACTTGTATGTTATACATTTTTCTTTTCATGGCAGATAGACTGAAGCAACTGAGTGAGAAGGATAAAGTGATGTAGCTAAAACAGTGCTGAAAGTGACCCGTGCACAATATTTGTAAGACCCTTTGAAAAGAATGGTAAATGGCCTGTATTTATATAGCGCTTTACTAGTCCCTAAGGACCCCAAAGCGCTTCACATCTCCAGTCATTCACACATTCACACACTGGTGATGGCAAGTTACATTGTAGCCACAGCCACCCTGGGGCGCACTGACAGAGGAGAGGCTGCCGGACACTGGCACCACCGGGCCCTCTGACCACCACCAGTAGGCAACGGGTGAAGTGTCTTGCCCAAGGACACAACGACGAGACTGTCCAAGCCGGGGCTTGAACCGACAACCTTCCGATTACAAGGCAAACTCCCAACTCTTGAGTCACGATCGCCCCAAGAAGCTGAAAGTCTGCACGTCAATTATGTATTGATTATTTGATAGTGTCTTTGTCACAATCATTATAGAGGGCACTGCATATATGTTCAGAAATTTTCTGGGAGATTTAAGAATGATCACTAATTCATTTTATTCAACACTGCATATTTACTGTTTCCGGTCAACAATGACCAATCACTAGAAATTAATAGTGGAGACAACAATTAGTGTAAATAACTGAGTTCAGGTACATCCTCTTTTGTCAGATGGCCATAAACACACACACACACGCACACACTGGGTTCCCTAGCAACTACACTGGAAATGTTTGCACAATAGAGCCTCACTTCCATGCCAACAACTCCTCTGTTGGCAGCATCATTGTATCCTTGAACTTTTCTCATAGATTTGGTGTAAAATGCTTTTTTGAGGCCTTGCTCAGAGGTCAGTGGGTGTCAGCACCATGACAAGGTGATATATAACCTAAGTGAGGCTCTTTACTACTTATTTGATCACTACACTGGTGAGGACGAGAGATGCCAGGAAACTGACGGTGGGGATGCATTAGAGGAGAAATTGTCTGCATCAGAATATAATCCATGCAATCTAGACCAAGAAATGACTGATGAGGAGGAATCTAATGATGACTAGGATGGCCATGCTGAGGCTGCCATAAGGATCACATCATATAAGGACATACTTTCTTTTATACTTGACTGTAGTAGTTCATTTAAATGTTGATGTTGAATTGTGACTCTTCAGGACTTCCATATTACAGGGACCCTTCAGGATCTCTAAATTATAAGTCATCTTTGCCCACACAACATCGCTTACCTGGTCCATGCACCTGTCCTGATGGCTTTACAGTTCTCAAAGACCAAATCCCAAAAGACCAGTATGAGGAATTAATGCAGCGACGAGCTAAAGAGTTCCAGCAATACAAAGCCAGGTAGAAGATGGATGTATGGGTGCGAGCTTTCCGTGAACTGTTAGACTTACAGTGCAGTAATAAATGAATTAAAATGTGTGTGTGTGTGTGTGTGTGTGTGTGTGTGTGTGTGTGTGTGTGTGTGTGTGTGTGTGGGTGGGTGTCATACTGAGCATTCAAAATTATTTTGTTTAATTTTTTCCTAATCCATCTCCTCAACAGGACTAATTCAATACTATCCAGGCTACTTTTTGCTTTGCCTAACTCTCCTCTGCAGTATCCTATCCAGGGCGTTATAGTACGACCCTTGACTGCAACTGCGATACCAGGTATGTTAAGCTCAACATATGCTTCGGTCACCAATGTTTTAGTTTTTATGTTCCTATAGAAATATAAATACAAATAGAATAGGAAGGCAACAAGGCCATGGTTCACAATTGTTTATGAACATAAGGTTAACATGAAAGTGATCATAGTAGTTTTTATAAAAGTAAGCTGTCAGTAGTCAGATCAAAAACAGCACTGAACAAATACATCTGCAAAGAAGTAGTTATTTGGTGATTCAGAGTCAATTGACTAGGTAAACTTAAGTCATTTAAAAAACAGCTAGAAAAAGCTACATTTCCTGTGAAAATGGCAGGTGAATGCCATGTAGTGGAAATGGTCTTTGAAAAACTGCTGAAGAAGCAGGACTATCTGCTGAAAAGAGGTAAAAAAGCTGAAAGGCCACAGATAGTCAAACCTACGCCCCCCGTTGTCAGGGTGCCTGCTCATCTCAGTGAGCTACAACGGTGCTCATGCCAGCAAGCCAAACCGGTGTGCAGAAGAAACTGCACTGTCTGCTGAAAAAAATGTTACCACGAGAAAGACTGGAATTCACGCCTCCCGCTCTCAGAACGCCTGCTTATCTCAGTGAGCTAAAACACAGCTCACCCCAGCGAGCTAAACCAGCAACCACACTTGTAGTGTGGTCCCAATCATGTTAATGGGACAAAAAATTGCACAAAAAGCGTAATATTTTAAAACTTATAAAAAACTGAGTGAAAGATAGCTGAGGTTTCCTCAAGAACTCACCTTGCAACACTGGTGTAAAGTGAAAAGATGATGTGAATATGTGTATTTGAGTAGAAGGACTAAGTGACACTGAAGGTAGTTTTTATTTCAGGTTTAGCTCTGCATGCTGAAGAAGGAACGAGCTATAAGGTTGGTCTGATATCACAGATTAGAAACAGGCAGATCTCACCCAGATCTCCCTGACTGAATGGTAGAGGTTGGCTGGTTTATAAAAGTTGGCTGCTGAATGTTTGTAAAGTTCAAAGATGTATATGCTTATTTTATTTTATAAAAGGCAATGATGTTCAAAACAATTAAATTGTACTGAAAAGTTAAACATAATTAATTGTCTCTGATCACATCTGAGACTGTCACTAATTTTGATGTACAAATCTGGGGATTTTTGTAAATATTACAAGCAATTATACTTCTTTCTTCTTTGACATGATTTTTTAATCAATGTACAGCAGCCATATTGGGTGACCTTGGGATTTTATAGAGCTTGCTACTGAAAATGCTTTGATTTTGAGAGCCAGTATCATATTCTGAATTTAAGTTCACATTTTCTCATTCTTATGCCAAGAGAATTATATACTATATACCAACTGTCAAAAAATGTATTATTGCATTCATGTATTGCAAACAAGGCTTGGTATACAATCTGCATAGTCAGTATGGGATACAAATAATATCAGGCTGATCCTGCCACAATTTGTTGTCACCCAGAGTGGGCACTCCATCCATTTTTTAGCTGACGTGGCATAGTTTTAAAAAAAAAAACAGCAGGAATCACCTGATTTGTGATACGATATGTATCACATGAGCAACAGATAGTTGTTATAGTTGTTAGTTCATTGGCCTTGAGACTAGACCAGAAGAAATAATGAAGGACATTATTGTACATTGACCAGAGAAATAGGCTAAATTTTGAACCTGGAACAGGGCATGGAGCTATCATTTAGAACAGTTTTTTATGTATAAAATCAGTCTAGCAGTACATTGAAACAGCAATGACCAAAAGGACGACAAGCTTTTATAAATTTTCTTCCATGAGGTTCTCTTTGTACCGAGTGTTGTGGCTGAAGGCTCAAGCTCTTTTTGAGAAAGGTAAAGTCTGGGTGTGATCTTGTTGGATCTGCATCATTCATAAGAGTCACTAAGGTCCACTAAGTCTCCAAGCCTGCACACACGTCCGTTAATTGTGTTTCAAACAAACAAGCTTTATTCACCACATACACAATCATACAGAGTACAACATGCAATGAAATGTTTTGTGTCCAAGCTGCGGACAGGCTGCAGACGTAGCCACGCCATTCCAGGGCTTGGTTTTTAGCATGGGGGGTCTAGCCAGGACCCTTACTGAATACTGGGAGGGAATCAAACTTGTGACTCCCACTCCAAAGGTGTGTAGTCTTACCACTACAATAATAGCTGCCAATTATCAATTACAGCCCCTTTTGGTAGTTGATTTTGAAATTTCTCAAACAGCACAAGCTCACATGATCATGATAGATTTTAACTTTATTAGCCTTTGACATTTGTCTAAAAGCACCCTCTTGCAATCTCTACATAAGTTGGGGTGGCAGGTTTATTTCATATTCCTAAATTTTTACTTTTAAGATTCACGCACTGAAACCTATGCTTGCAGGACAGTGGATTTCACAATATAATTCAAACTGTCCTCAGTTGAAGAAGCTGTGCGTACTTGCGTTTCCCACTATTTTGCAATCTAACAAGACAGACCACACACCCTTTGGGCTGTGTAGTGCACCTGATATGCACTGAATGCTATAAAACTATAGGAACGCTGAAAAATATGTATTTGCATCAGGTTCTCAGGTTCCGTCTCACTTTAAAGCTTTCTTCTGGTTTAAAAAGACAGCTTGAGTGGTGGTGCAGTTTTGTGGAGGTGGTAGTAGTATTGGTATTGCTAAAATTACTTTTAGCAATACCAGTGCTTTTTAGTTTATTCATGTGTTTCTATTCTAGGTTTTCTTAACTGTGTCAAATGGTGTCCTAACCACAGAAACTCCAACTGCAGAGGCCACTGTTCAAGGTGAGTTTCCAAGTCAAAGGAAAATTTATATATACACTGGTACCAAATTAATTGGTTTGGGGTTTTTTCTTTTGTTATTTTTAATTATTGAATATTATTAGCTTGCTTTTTTCTCTTTGTTTCATTGTTTTTTGTTCCTGTGTCCCCAATAGAAGGATCAACACTGTACAGAAAATGTTAATATTTATATAATTATTTTGGATGAAAATTTGAGCAGTGGAAGACTAGTAAAAGCTAGGTGTAAGGCAAACTATATCCCAAGAGTGAACAAGACATTGATACACTGATCCATACCAGTACAGCGTCTACAGCAATTACATTGGAATATCATTCAAACTGGAGAAGTTTATTTGAATGGTAACAAAGAGAGGAAAGATAGTCAGAACTAAGGGGATTGCACTTGTTGATCTGTGGGACCAGCACCCGAATACAGGAAGTTTGATCATATGAGTATTACTTCAGTGCAGAGCTTGGAAGGAGCTAGTAGGTGAGGGGACTCCCCCAGTTCTAATTGCCTCTAATTTCTAAATACCCCAGTACCCCAGCTAAACTGAGAGGACTGAGTAGCCTTGCAGGCCCAGTATGTACCGGTCACAGCTGTTGCAGCAGCGCCCCTCTTGTTCAGTGTTCTTGGAATATGACTGGGTTTAGTTTAGTGGCCTGGAGTGTAAGACTCAAGGTTCTGAGTTCAATTTCTCTAGCCACACCTGATGGCCAGGGCTTTTCCCGTGGAGGCTAGCAGGCCTCAGACCAAAGAAGCTACATGGGTCCAACCACCACCATGGGGGGAGTATACTTGAATCCTCCACCCTCCAACAAGTTTTCTTTCTAGACATTGAGATTTTCTCCAATGAATGAGAAGTTGCTTCTCTATGCCTTTGGGTTGGGGAAAAGGTCCTGACTATCATTCGTCTGTGTGCCAAATGACACTTCAGAGTGCTCAGCCTTCTTGGGGTCATTTGTTGGAGTGCTGGGAAGTGTGCCATCTGGGGATTCCATTGTTCTACTCCATAACTCCACATGGGCAATGATAGCGGGACCTGGAGAGGTGTCATAGGGAGGAATAGGCTGTTATATCTGAATGGAGTTCTGTTACTGGACTTCAGTGTTAACTACAACATAACACCACGATTGAGGGTATTCATAAGTGTATGTGGCACCAGAACACTATGTAGAAGGTTGATGGTCAGTTTTGTAATCGTATTATCAGATCTGTAGCCATAAGTCTTGGACACTCATGTGTAGAGATGAGATGCGCCGCTAGTTGATCACCACCTGGTGATCAGTTGTGGCAGAAAATTCTGGACAGACCTTGTGAGGGTATGCTGCAGGCAGGGGCCATCTTCAATTCCCACTGTAATTCAATTCAATTCAATTTTATTTATATAGCGCCAAATCACAACAAAAGTCGCCTCAAGGCGCTTCATAGATACAGAGAAAAACCCAACAATCATATGACCCCCTATGAGCAAGCACTTTGGCGACAGTGGGAAGGAAAAACTCCCTTTTAACAGGAAGAAACCTCCGGCAGAACCAGGCTCAGGGAGGGGCGGGGCCATCTGCTGCGACCGGTTGGGGCGAGAGAAGGAAGACAGGATAAAGACATGCTGTGGAAGAGAGACAGAGGTTAATAACAGATATGATTCAATGCAGAGAGGTCTGTTAACACATAGTGAGTGAGAAAGGTGACTGGAAAGGAAAAACTCAATGCATCATGGGAATCCCCGGCAGCCTACGTCTATTGCAGCATAACTAAGGGAGGATTCAGGGTCACCTGGTCCAGCCCTAACTATATGCTTTAGCAAAAAGGAAAGTTTGAAGCCTAATCTTGAAAGTAGAGATAGTGTCTGTCTCCCGAATCCAAACTGGAAGCTGGTTCCACAGAAGAGGGGCCTGAAAACTGAAGGCTCTGCCTCCCATTCTACTTTTAAATACTCTAGGAACAACAAGTAGGCCTGCAGAGCGAGAGCGAAGTGCTCTAATAGGGTGATATGGTACTACAAGGTCATTAAGATAAGATGGGGCCTGATTATTCAAGACCTTGTATGTGAGGAGCAGGATTTTGAATTCTGGATTTAACAGGAAGCCAAAACAGGAGAAATCTGCTCTCTCTTTCTAGTCCCTGTCAGGACTCTTGCTGCAGCATTTTGAATTAGCTGAAGGCTTTTCAGGGAGTTTTTTGGACATCCTGATGATAATGAATTACAGTAGTCCAGCCTGGAAGTAATAGCTGTAGAAGACGCATGGCAGATCCTACCACATTGTCACACTTTCAAACACTTCTTTATTCTGTTGGCGTTTGTTTTACACTTGGCTGCAGCTTTTCACCTGCCAGCCACACATACACAATAACAACACTCAGGCCCCAGTTCACTCTTTTATGGAGAGAGGCGTGATGATCTCATGCAGCTCAGGTGTGTTTTCCTCCACCGCAGTGTGCCACGAACCACGCCCCATCACACCTCAACTGCACTCTGAGGGAGGCTGGGAACAGTAAATCTGAGTGGATCATGTGCTGCATTTCTAAATTTCTAAACAATGGGCTGCGGCTTGTAGAACCTGTGGGACTCCAGAGGCAACTGACAGGTTGCAGGCTAAGCAAAGTACAGTTGTGGGTCTTATGTGGCTGATTCAAAAATGTAGGGGTGGAGTTCATTGAGACCATGGAAGAAGAACTTTTTCTTTTTCTAAATTTATATAAATTATTTGCTAAAACCAGAACACAATATTGTGGTCTAATGGAATACATGTTTGGTGTTTGGAAGAATTGTTTCCAGTGCCTTCACAAAACACTTTATTATGTTTAGAAAACAAATGGTAACACAACTCAAGTGCGGGACTCAGGCAAAACAACAAGGCAGAAGAAGTAGTTAAAGACTTAAAGATATTTACAAATAATTTAAACTGGGGTGAGTAACTAATTCGACTTAAACAAACACAAAACACATGAGTGATCTTTTACGTGGGCAAGAGTCTTGACTAAACACAAATATCAGATTAACTTGAGTGAGACACTGTGTCAAGAGATGTATTCTAAAACACTTCAACTGAGAATCAGAGAGGCGAAACACACAGTTTTACTTGCATCAAGGACAGCCACAGAGCACCTGCACGAGAGTGAGAGCTCAGGGACTCGTGCTCCGCCACTGCCCTGGTCTTTATTTATAGACATCAGTGGGTGTTGGTTCCTTACATTGGAATGTGGATGGAGAGCTGCACTGGTCCTTTTGAACAGTTGTTGATTGCACTGCTGACTCACACATTAAGGTCAATGAAGGTCAAATGAAGGGTTTTCATGTACTCAGCCTAAAGTGTGTCTGATCCTTCCACTGTCTAGGTGGTGATTATCTCTTATGTTCTACAAAGGTTGCTGGCTCTCCATTATTCCTGTCAGTAATACATTAAACTAGCCGTTATTACTTTTTTTTTTAGATTTTTATAATTTTTTTCCTGTAACATGTGTAAAATAAAAATTGTAATCTCAAAAGACTGAATTCATAAAAGAGTAATGTGATAAAATTTAGAAGACAAAGACATATACATGTGTTCTTTTTCTTACAAGGTATCTTGACACTTTTTTAAAAGCACTACCCTGCAACCCTACCCTTTTTTATTACATCTTTTTATATTATGATGGTTTTCCCTTGGACTTGCCTCCATAGCTCCATACAATTTTAGTCATCGTGTCTCCTCAATCAGCGTAGTATTGGTGGTTTTACATGAATCTTATTTGGTAAAGTTCAGGGCTTCATATTGTTGTTGTCAATTATCAGTAACTAATTAATTTTGGCTGGGCTAGCGTGGTAGTTAACACTGTTGCCTCACAGCAAGAAGGGCCTGAATTCATCTTCACCATCTACTGTATATTTGTGTGGAGTGTGCATGCTCTCTCTGTGTTTGCACTGGTTCTCTTGTCTACTCTGGCTTCCTCCCAGAATCCAAACACATGCAGTGGTTGAGGTTAGGTTAGTTGGTTATTCTTAACTGCCTGTGAATGTGAGTGTCAATGGTTGTCTGTATGTGTTAGACCTGCGACTGACTGGCGACCCACCCCGACCTCCCAATAAGGATAAGCGCAAGAGAATGGATGGGCGAATAATTTAATTAGGAAAGACACTTTCCTAATTAGCCAGAATAAATTACTTTGAATTAAAGACTACTCCTATTATATTATAAGCCCTTTCTGAGAAATGACGAGCAGTATTATATTACTTTAAAATTGTCTGGTTTTAATTCACAGGTTCTGGAGAGACGAAACTGATTATTGAGTCTAGCAGCCTGTTGGTCCTCAATGACCTGCTGGCCAAAGTGTCCTATACCAGCACCATCTACCACATAAACACTGGAGACCTTGGTATGTGTCAGAAATGTGAAGAGCTATAAACACCCATTTTTAAATGACAATTGAATTTGCAAAATAATGTGCATTTTACACATGATCATTAATGCATGTTTAAAATAACTGTGAAAGAAAAAGTGAGTCCCCCTTGTTCTGAACCTAAACTTTTTTTTTTTGTTTAGTCACCTTCCAGTTTGAAAACTATGAAGCCGTGTTTCCCATTACCATCCAGCAGCCTCATGTACCAGTCCTGTATGACATGGGAACAGGTAGAAGTGAATTCTTGATCAGGGCTTAATATTCATTTAAATATTGTTGGAAAATGCTTCTTTAATATATTAATTGCATGCTGTTAAGAGCATTAACACCATCCAAAGAACATTATGTTGATGCAAAATCATTATTTCCTTCAGTTACTGTCATTTTCTCATTATCTTACCTTTCTCAGAAAAACAATCTTAAGCCTCTTCTTCTTCACTCCTAGATGTTTCCACATTAGGAAGTATCTTAAACACTATGCTTTGTTAAAAACTAGTAACTGATTAGTTAATAAATATCACCAAGAAGACACAATAGTATAATATAGTTTGAGCAATCTTCTGGATATGGGTATCCTATACCAAGCCTATATCATAAATCCATTCTTAAAGTGAGGTGTTTGCAGACATCATAGCATGGTGTGGTAGAACTATTTCGACCAGCTGACATGGGTCTTTGTCAAGATTTTCAATCAGTCCCTATCATATCCCACCAACTCACCCTGCCTGAAATCCATCATAGTCCATCTGCATAAAAAAAAAAAAAAACTTGCCTCAATGTCTACCAGCCATCAACACTGACTAAACTCAACTGGTTATGAAGTGGTTCAAGAAATTGGTCCAGAGTAATATTATGTCATTCATTTCCTTCACGTTTGATGCACACACATTTTCTTACAGGGCAAATAAGTACACCGAGGACTGTAGCACTTGCATTTTCACTGTCGCTGCATTGTCATATCTGAAGAAGCAGATAAGCATGGATGCATGGCTGCTCAACTTTAGCTCTGCTTCTAATAACACCACCCTCTGTCACCAACTATTATTTAAACTGCATGCTGTTGGATAAAACACTTTTTGATGAATCATACTCAGAGGGTTATATATGATCCCCTCCTCTCCACCCATGGTTGCACGCCCATTCACCATAGTAACACCATTGTTAAGTTCACTGACGACACCATGGTGGTGGAACTTGTGTTTGGCAGTGTTGTGCAGAGACAACCTGTTTCTTAATCCAACAAAGACAAAAGAGCTCTTTGTGTTTGTTGGATTTTAGGAAGAATGAAAAGGTAACTCAGACATTACTCATTAACAGGGACTTGGAAAGTGTTTCAGACTTTTGTGGACTAACACATTAGCCTGTCTTCATCAACACAGTAGTGAAGAAAGCCCAACAGAGATTGCTCATGAAAAAATCCACTGATGCAATATTTTCAACACAGGGATTGGTATCAATGTTTGCTAAATGTCTATTGTTTTATTAGGCTTATCTTTTATATTTCTTTGTATTCATTTAGTTTACACTTTATTTATATCCTTCCTATCACAATAAAGTGCTGTGATGTGTACCTAAATTTTGCCGGAGTGGATAACAACTTACAGCACAGACTAAGTTTAAGTTTAAGAGGGCTTGCAGTTACAATATTCCTGTGACATACATTTAATTTCAGTTTCAGTTTTATTTGTCATATGCAAGTTAGCACAGGGTCAACATTGCAATGAAATGTATTTGACGAGCAGTAGACAGTCACTCAGCAGTATAGTGAGTCAAAAATAGTAAGAGCAAAATGTTTATAAGATATAGTAAAAAGATAAAGATACATGTATATACATGT
>NW_005188113.1:85723-87398 GCF_000239375.1 Pundamilia nyererei | reverse complement strand
GGAAAAAAGGGAAAAAATCAGCATAAAAATCGGTAAAAATCAATAAAAGAAGCAAAGCATTTAGAGAGCAGAGATGAAGCGTCCACACTCTCAGAGGGGGGAGGTGTCATCAAGGAGATCCAGGCTATCCACAGCTCCCCAAGAGTACCTGAGGCCACACATCTCAGCGACATCCGATAAGCCACCCCGTATCACCAAGGGAGTGGGTCAACGAGCACGACAGAACAGTATTAGGGGCAGCAGCGTCTACCTGGGAGCAATAGGGAGGCACTTGGCCCGCCACTCCATGGCCAGGTACCACAGGGGCCAAGGCTCAACAAGCCCAGGCCCAGCCACACACATATGCACACACATATTTTTCTTTGTTTTTCCAACAGATGTGCTTTTCTATCAGTGTACATTTCTGTGCAAAATTTGAGATTTTTATTATTTAGAAAAAAATTAAAATACATGCTGCAATTTATTGAAAACTTATTGAACAATATGTGTTACAAAAATAGGTTTTAGCTTGAAAGTCAGTCTTTGATATAAACACTTTCATTCTTTAACACAACTTAAACTCTCTTAGACAAACTGTCTTGTAATCGCTTAGTAAGTAATCTTCAAGAATGGTTCTCCAGACTTCTTTAAGCACATTCCAGAGCTCGTTTTTAATATCAGCCCCCCTGTGGTGGTTAATCCATCACTGACAGTGCTTATTTGTGTGCTTTTCTATCTAGGCATGATTTCACTGCACTTGCAATGTGTTTGGGATCACTGCCATGTCAGAGAATGCCAATCACATGCTTTCCAAATGATATTACATCATGGATCAAAATCTGAAGTTCTTTTCCCGTATTCATAATTCCATCAATTTTAACAAGAACCCCAACATTACTGACCAAAGCCAACCCAAACCATGACACAACCATGTTTTACAGATGGCTGTATAAACTATCTATCTATCTATCTATCTATCTATCTATCTATCTATATAGATATATATATTTTAGGGGTGCAATGATATTCGTAATGATATTGAACCGTTTGATACAGTGCTTTCGGTTCGGTACGCATATGTATCGAACAATACAAAATGTTTAATTTATTTCATCAACTTTTCTTCTGACGATGCTGTCTGTGTTGAGAGCTCAGTGGATCTGCGTTCGACTACTCCGCCTAGGCTGCACTGTCAAGCGCAGATCCACTGAGCGCAGCACAAGCTAACGAGACAGAAGCTAAGCTCATTGCAACATGGCAAATTTAACCTCCCCCACCCTTATTCAGATCTGGCGTTTGGAACTATTTTGGTTTTCATGTGACGTATGACCCTGAAGGTAAGCGCGTCATGGACTAAAGTAAAACAGTATGTTGGATGTGCCACGCAATGCTCAATTACATGGGTGGGAACTAGTGCGTGAGCACAGTTTGCTCGTTAACGTGTTGACGCCATCCAGCTCCACACACGGGGCGATCCGCGGTAGCTCATTAACGGAGATTTGCCGTGTTGTGGCGTTAACGTCATTTCAGATTGACAGCACTAGTGGGAACACAACGAATATGACTGCACATTTACTCCGACAAGCACGCATGCTACAAACTTTACCCGAGTCATTTAGACAGCCGTTAGCACATGATTCTCCTTATGGGGACCTGATATGTTTAATATGCTGCTGAGAATATAGCCCAGAAGAAG
>NW_005188113.1:82363-83859 GCF_000239375.1 Pundamilia nyererei | reverse complement strand
GGTGGTTTTTTGTTGGGTTTTTGTTTTTTGCCTGTTTGAGAGCTGACACAGTCTCTACGGGGATGGGGTTTGGGACAATAACAGGCTGTAACTCTTTTAATTGAATTTTTTTGTTTCATAAATTTGGCCAGATTCCTAGAAATGAGAGCTGCTCCATCCAAAGTGGGATGGGTGCCGTCTTTCCTAACAAGACCAGGTTTCCTCCAGGTTTGCCAATTATCTATGAAGCCCACATTGTTCTTTGGACACCACTCAGACAGCCAGCAATTTAAGGAGAACATGCGGCTAAACATGTTACTCCTGGTCCGATTAGCGGGGTGACCTGAGTTATACACCATTCAATATTGATTTTAGTGACCAGTGATCCAACTGACATAACTGGGTGTCATTACTGTTGATGTGAATTATATTTTTACTGAATGTATATTTACCCTTAGCCAGTGTAACAGTGTTTATGTTTTATGAAATTCCACTTGCCATGTTGACCACAATGTATTTGTACATTATGATGGTTATTGGCTCAATGGCGCCCTCTCTCACAGGCAGTGGATAAATGCCAGTGGTAGCATTAAAGCATTGCCAGGTTACGAGGGAAAAGCTTGATCTACTGAGATGTGCTTATAGATCTGCATTGTGCATGATCATTATGTATTGGTATTTGTGCTATTTCTATATGGAGAATATGACCCCTGTATATTGTATGACTGTCAATAAGAAAAGTAGTTGCAAATGCCAAGTACTAAAACAGTCACATAATAGTATTGTACACTGGCTAGCTTAGATAGCAAGCTGCTGTGCTATTATAACATGCTATTCATTTTGTAGTGTGCTGTGTTTGAGCCACCTGTAATGAGCCAATCTGCCTGACCAGTACATATATTCTCTTCTTATCCAGGTAATAAATAGCATCAATAAGAGATAAGCACGTATCCATTATTTATTACACAACACAGGGTAATCTGATTTTTGGACAGGCCAGTTGTAGCAAAGTGTAATTCAGCCTAGTCACTAGTGGTGTGCGATACTGCATATTTTGGTATCGATCTGATACCAAGTAAATACGGGCCAGTATCGCCAATACCAATACCGATACCGATACTTTTCAATAAATAAGGTGGATGCCTCATTGAATTGCTAAATCGCAATTAATTTTCATGGCCTTAAGTGTTTTTTGGGATTTTTCCTTTTGTATTATTAATTACTTAAAACCCAGGACATAATTAGGATAAATAATTTATTTATAATTAAATAAAAAATGCTTTATTATTCTGGCGGCCGTGGTCTGCGATGCTGCTGCAGGTGAGATGGACTCACCTTCACTTCATCTACAATCATGCCTCCCCTGCAAACCAGTAAACAAATTAAAACAAATACTGTTGATAAACTATAATAAAAAAATTACAATTAAAAGTCTCAACAACAAAAACAATTGGTAAAAATATAATTAATATGTCCATCCATCCATCCATCTTCATCCGCTTTATCCGAGGTCGGGT
>NW_005188113.1:49734-51845 GCF_000239375.1 Pundamilia nyererei | reverse complement strand
GGCATAGGTGCAACGCCATAACCACATGGCTGGCATAGTATACAGAAACATCTGTGCTGAGTTTAGCCTGGAAGTCCCGAGGTCAAAATGGGGACAGTATCACCCTCAACCCATAATCTTTTATTGTAAAACATGATTTTGGTGCCGACACCTATCCAAGAATAAAACTGAAATACAGTGCAAAGCAGAACACAAACAGCAGTCTACGTTTTCTTATTATTTTATATTTATAAAATGTATATGTATATATATTTCCTAACTCGCATCAACCCTTGATTGCCATCCTGAACCCTGTCAGCAATCCCAAAACAGTGCTCATACCCAGCCCTGCTTTAGGTGTAAATGGCTTGCAGCAATCCTCTAGCTATCATTTCTTTCGCTCTCATTGGCAGCTAGCAGTGATCTTCAGGACTCATTTCCTGGCATCATTTTCAGGGCATGTACACTGATGGGATATGGGGAGACACATATTGTCATTACAAAGGAAAGGCAGCCATCATAATGATTTGGTTTTACACAGTCAATTTCCTCCCCTATTGAAGCAAATTATTGTGAAATTCTACAACATAAATGGTGAAGCACTGTCTCTCTGCCTTTTTCTCTGGTGTGCATGCCAGTGCCTTTTTGGACATTTTATCTCCCCAGTGAAAAATAGTTTGCAGTTCATGGGAGTGGTCAGCGGAGTTCCGTGGCACCCTCGTTTCCCTTCAACAGATGAAGGGAAACGAGGGTGCCACGGGAAGAAATGTGAAAATATTTTCCAAATGTGTAAAAGAGCCGCTTGGAGTCGTAGCTGCAGGCAGGGGTGCAAAAATAAACAGGAGCCCAGAGGCAGTCCACTCTGCTTCTATTCAACTATGAACGTTGTTTTTGTTTTTTTGTAAATTTATACTTAATAAATAAGTTGACTAACACAAAACAAGCTTTTTTTTTCTTTGTAAAGATGTCAAAATTGTGTTGGACCATTCTACTACTACTACCATTGTATGACATGCACTACAGGACACAAAATTATTTTAGCCCAGCAATTTAGCAAATTCTTTTGAGCAGCTTACACCGATCCATCTATCATGACCCCGCAGCACCATATCTGCCTTTTTTGGGGTTAAAGTGTGTCCTGTCAGTGTTATGTCATAATGAAATGAAACTATTGACACCTGACAAACGTCACTCATACCTGAGAAATCTGCAGCGATTTTTGGAAGATTTTAGCAATGTTCTACTGACAGCAAGCAAAGCTCTCTAGCAGAAAGAGACACAGACAGGAACATTTGCTCTTCTAACATTAAATCCAGATTATTTCTTTCTATAATGTCTGTCCAGATTCATCGCTCTGTCTTCACTATACATTATAAATCACTCTGTGCCACCTGTTCATGAGGTGGTGCACATTACTGTCATTGTCTGTAAATGAAAAACTGCTTCAGAAGGTTACATTTGTAAAAACCCTAAACAATTATAAATTATGAATGACCTTTGTAGTCCACAGTTTAATCATTTCTACAGCCATATGGGTGAATGTTGAATTATTCAGCCCAATACTCCATAAGTCCCTGCTGTTTAAACAAATTAACTACATAAAACAACCTGTAGTATGAAAGCTATTTATTAGTGAAAATACAGATCCAACATTCACAGCCAGATGGACCTCTCTGTTCATTTTATAGTTTCATTTGTATTAAAATAACACTGCTATTCGGATTAGCTGCTGTTCATGTGCTTCTGACTGTAACATCCTTCAGCTTGTACCAGTCTTCGTGTTCTGCATGTTGCCAGATTCTCTGGTAAAGGTGTGAACATCACACCATGTCCAAAGTCACTTTCAGGTATTCCCAGGTGTCAATCCACATAACACCAAAAATAATCTAATGCTGACCTCACTGTTGGAGACGTTATCTCCTGCTCTGAGCAGCAGATGAACCTGTTGCCCATTCCCTTAACTCAAACGTATGTGGTTTATTTACAGCATAACTAGTGAAATGTTTGTACGTCTGGCCTGAGCTAAATTTAATGATTACGCCTTAATACACAAAGTTAGTTTCACCATTAATTTAAGCACCAATTACTACAATTAGTCTTGTCTCTGGACAGACCGGTTATTGAACCCCCAA
>NW_005188113.1:41377-49714 GCF_000239375.1 Pundamilia nyererei | reverse complement strand
CCCCCCCCCGATAAAATTATGAATTAACTTGCATAAATAGGCTGTTGATTTTCTTTACTTATTTCAGGTATTACCATAAAAATAGTTGCATGTTTAATCATCTGAGAATTTACCCAGATTTATTTATTTATTTAGACATCTAGAGATCTTGAACCCCCAAATGTTCAGCACAAAGTTACGCCGATGGGACAGACTCCATGGAGAGAGTCACATCTGGGTCTCAGCTGTGGTCCAGAGCAAGTTTCACCTTCATTCACACATTTAGCTGCAGAGTGTTTGTCAAAAGTGTGAGTCTGGAGTTAAGTTTACCTTATACTTAATCCACAAAAACAAACAAGCAAGCAAAAGATAAACAAAAGCTGCATGATGCTCAATCTTTCAAACAGCAAAATCTGATTTCCAGGCGTTTTTTTAGTGCTCAGATCAGATAAATTCATCATTGTGGGTGATTTTAACATCCATCTAGATGCAGAAAACGAAAGCCTCAGCATGACATTTAATCTGTTATTATCAGTCAAATATTATAAAAGCTCTAGGTACGTTAATGGTGACTAATTTCTTCAAAAATTAGGGAAAAACATTGACTGACTAGTCTAGAACTAAGAAACACTCAGATGTTACTAATAATGTAATATGCTGGATAACTGTGCATCGTCCATTTTGAACATTACACTCCAGATAATGAAGAAGAAAAACACTGAAAATAAACTGATGTTATGAATGATAAGACAACATTTTCACTTCTTTTTAAAACAGGACAAATTAACATTACAAAAATGAATAAACTGCAACTTTGGTGCATTGTCAGTAATGCACACTGTTCAAAAATTCATGACAACCACTTCAATAAAAGCTAACATCTAAAACAAGACAATGTTAAATTATCCATCCATTTACTTCCACTTATCTCAAGTCGAGTCACCCAAAGCAGACAAACCCAGACCCAGACCTCCTCCAGCTTCCAGAAACGTCAAGGTGTTCCCAGGCCAGCCAATAGTCTCTCCAACTAGTCCCAGGTCTACTCTGGGATCTGCTCAGACACCTTTACTAAGGAGACACTTGTCATGGTCTGGGGTGTGCGGCTGGAAATAGGCTCCTGAGCCTAGTCTCAGTTCCTCTCACCTGGAGCTGCTTGCAGTCAGTCAGGCCAGAGTGATTTGAGGGTGAATCTCTTTTTACGGATTCAAGGATTAGAGGAGCTTTATTGTCATTTGCATCACATGTTAACATGAGGTGGAACGAAATTATGCACACACGGTCCCGGAGTGAAAAGAAACAAAATAATGAAGAAACTGAATTTTTTTTATTTTTTTTTAAATAAATAAATAAATAGGGTTTCTTTTTTGTTTTGGTGTTTTTTTTTAACAAACAGAAATAACAAGTAATAAAACAACACAATAAATAATACTGTAAGTAGAGTGCAACAACCTGAGTACCAGTATGGAGTGTGGGTATAAATATAGGTGTAAATAAATACTTTAGCAGCAAAGAGCATGATGATAAAGTGACGGTGTCAGTAAGTGTCAGTAGTGATTAAGGTGCTACAATAACAGTTCTTGTCCATTATGCACTAAGAAGTCTCACAGCTCCTGGAGCGAAGCTGTTTCTCAGTCTGCTGGTTTTGCATTTAATGCTCCTCAGCCTCCTGCCTGAAGGAACAAAGAGTGTGTGTGCTGGGCGAGTGGGGTCCTTCATGATACAGGTGGCCCTCTGCCTGCATCTGGAGGTGTATATGTCTGTGATGGTTGGGAAGCTGCCTCCGACCACTCTCTGTGCAGCCTTCACCATCTTCTGTGGAGCTTTCCTCTCTGCCACAGTGCAGTTTCTGTGCCACATGTTGATGCCAGAGCACAGAACACTCTCCACCGCACATCTGTAGAAGGAGATGAGGACTGAGCTCTCCATTCCCGCACGCTTCAACCTCCTCAGGACCTAGAGCCTCTGGTGAGGCTTCCTGATCAGGCTGGAAGTGTTTTTCCACCTGAGCTTGCTACCCAGGTACTTATAGCTGGGTACTACTTCGACTGCAGATCCTCCAACGTGCAGGGGTGTGTGTCCTCCTCTCTTGAAGTCCACAAACATCTCCGTCTTCTTCTCATTTTCCTGCACCAGTCCTCCAAGTGTTCCACCTCCTTCCTGTAGCCGGTCTCATCATTGTTTGTGATGCAACCAACCACAGCTGTTTTGTCCGCAAACTTTACAATATGACAGCCTGGATGGTTGGGTGAGCAGTCATATGTAAGCAGCGTGAACAGGAGGGGACTTAGCACACAGCCCTGAGGGGAGCCAGTGCTGAGGACTCTGGAAGATGAGGAGATGTTGTGGATCCTCACAGACTGCGGTCTGTTGGTCAGGAAGTCCCGGACCCAGCTACAAAGAGAGGAGCTCAGTCTCAGTTATTTGTCAACAAGTGTCTGCGGGATAATTGTATTGAACACAGATGAGAAGTCCACGAAGAGCAAACGGACGAGCAAATGTGACTGCTAACTGCCCTGTTCCAGTCTGCATCTCAGGCCCCATTTCCCCTCTCTAGATCCACGTTGCCCAGGCCACGTCATGTCAAGTTCTGCGTTTCATTGCTTTTTGTCTTTTCTCAAAGTCTAATCAATAAATATATTGTAAAACCACCTGTCTCTCTTCTGACCTACTGCACCTGAGTCCAGTTTTGGTACTGACCACTCGGTCCTGTGACACAGCTGGCTCCTTTCAGTGTGCAGGAGCAGTGGCTCTACTCTTAGCCCCTCCCAAATGACTGAACGCCTCACCCTATTGGAAGGAAGAGCGCCTCCACCTTTCAGAGAAAGCTCATTTGTGCTGTTTGTATCCAGAAGCTTATTTTATAAAAGAGCTAGCAATAATAGCATGAATATCAGGCTAGGTTAACAGTTTTATGCTGTTTCTCACCTCCATGTGGTGGCAGAGGGCAGCATAATATTAGGACACCACCGGCACTGGGTACCAACTAAAATGCAAATAGAACAGAACATCCCTTTTTTATTGTACACTGAGCAGGATTCAGAGTGCTTGGAAGCAGTCAGGGGAAGAAGGTGTTTGTGAGTCTGGAGGTGTGGGACCTGATTGGCCACAGGTGCTGACTGGTGGACAAACAGGTGGTGGGCAGGATGCAGGGGTCATCTGTGATGGCCCTGGTTTTCCTGGGACAGGAGGATCTAGCGATGGCCTCCAGTGGGGGCAGAAGGTGCCAGTGACTTTTTGGGCAGTGTTAATGACCCCCTGCACAGCCTTCCTGCTCTCAGTTGTGGCCCCTGAGTACAAAACAGCAGGCTGGAGTAGATCAAGGTTCAAGGTTCAAGGTTCTTTATTTGTCACATGCATAGTTATACAAGTATAACACACAGTGAAATGTAGCCTGACACGCTCCTCGACATGTGCAAAAAAATTGGGGGGGGGGTGTAGAGGAAGAACATCATATATATATATATACATACATATGGTATATACATTGGGTGAATGTGCAGTAGTAGCAGCAAGCAGGTGAATTCTGTACATTAATGTGAATAGACATCTGACTATTTTACAGGATAGACATTATAAACATATTTAAAATTAAAGGAATTGAAATGTACATTGTGCCTTGGTTTAGTGTCTGGAAGAGTCCTGTCTCAGTCAGTTATAGATGATGTGAGAGGGCGGGTGTGTGTGTTTAGGGCACGGATGGCTTGGGGATAGAAGCTCCTCTTGAGTCTCTCTGTCCTTGCCCGGAAGATGCAGAACCTTCTACCAGATTGCAGAAGTTGGAACAGTTTGTTGCCAGGATGGGACGGGTCCTTCAGTATCTGCGCTGCTCTAGTCCGGCATCTCCTGGTGTAGGTGTCCTGAGGCGGGGGGAGAGCAATCCTGCAGCAGCGTTCTGCTGTACGGATCACTCTCTGGAGAGCTTTTTGGTCCTTCACACAGATCACGCTCTCCACTGAGGAGCGACAGAAGGCCAGCTACAGTTTCTGATCCTGAAGGCTGCTGGAGCTTCTTTACCAGGGTGTGGATGTTGTGGGTCCAAGTAAGGCCGTCTGAGATGTGGGTGCCCAGAAACCTGAAGGTCATCAGCTTGATGATGGTTGGTTGGGTGGATTGGTGTACAGTCATATGTGTACAGGGCCTTACAGTAGTTAAAGATGTCATCACTCTAGCTAAGCATTGCCTTAACCTTAACATTTTACCATTAGAGAAAAAAAAGATCATTACAGCTACTTTCAATACCCCGATTAATCTTTCTGAGTTAACATTTGAGGGTTTGATAGTCTTAGAGTAGAGCAGCATTATTTCTGTCATGAGGAAACGATGATTCTGTCCTTTTATATCATTTGAATTCTTACAGATCTCATGTTTTTCTTTATTTCTTCTTCTCTGTTTTTACAGTGAATAATGTGCAGGTTTATGTATGTAAACTGTCTGGCCTGAATTTGTCTCTTTAAGTCCACAGCACCATACTGACTCATCATGTGGGATAGGAAGTGAAAGGTGGATGGAAATAAAGCAGGAGTGTGAGGGCATTCAGACTGAGGCTGGCTGGTGAGAGCAGATTTTAATCAGAGAGGCTGGTAGCAACAGCAGCGTGGCCCCAAGGGCCCAGGCATCACATCGCATTATAACCCAGCCCAAACAGAGGCGCCAAAATGGCCATGCCTGAAATAACAGATAACCCTGCCAAATCACATCATCATCCAACCCGCTGTGGTCTTAATCTGCCTCATCCTCCCGCACTAATGAAGCTAATGGAGAGAATAAGCGACATGCTCTTTCTTCTCTCTCCCTTTCCCAGTCAATATCATCTCATTAATGGCATTGCTGCTCGTGTTGGAGAGAAGATCTGAAATGTTGTTTTTGTTTTGTTTTGGGTTTTTTTTGCTTGCTTTCCTTTTACGAACAAGTAGAAACAAACAAATATCCAAACTGTAATGCTCAGTAGCTGCATGAGGCTGTGACAGATGAGAGAAGTATATTCTTTGAAATGTTTAAATTATGTATTAAGGACTCAGTCTAATGTATTATTTAATGCATGTCTTTGAGCATATTCACACCTATAGTTCATTTACTCTAGTCATAATTAATGAGCTTCAGAAGTATCAAACCTGTCTTTGCACATGAAATTACAATTAATGTGGAGCCAGAGACGTCAGTATCTCACATACATCCTGTGAATATATGAACACGGTGTTCCTACGTCGTCCATTCTTTTATTTATTGTGTTTGAGTCTGTTAATCTAAGCTGTTCATATGCAACTTTTATTGTTTTGATATTGCATTGCTATGCTCTTAGGCAGCTTTTTGTTTATTGCTGCAGTTGAAATAAGGAGAACTGCTTTTGTGCTAAGCGATTTTATTGCATGCAACCAAGTTCCCAATGTAGTGTTGATTTTGCTATGTGTGCAGTAGCTTGTATACAAACAGATATCACAAACATTACATTTTCAATATGCTATTGAAATAAGGGTTATTAAAGGTTATTACTGAAAGTGGTAGGCACCCTAATCCCAACCTAATAATAACCTAATAGTCCGTAATCCTGTGTTATTAGATTATGTGATTTTGGGCTTTTGAAAATTGTTTTCTCAAACTTTTTCCTTTTAACACTGTATTTTCTCTCTCTCTTTCTTTCTTTCTTTCTTTCTTTCTTTCTTTCTTTCTTTCTTTCTTTCTTTCTTTCTTTCTCTGAAACCGAGCATCAGATTTATTACAATGGATGTGACTTTAAAGAGTTAAACCACCATATAATTAGTATTATATAGTTTCATATAATTTGGTTTTACATTCTTGATTCTGAAAGCTAGTTTGGTTTAATGTTTATTTTAAATCAACAAACCTTTGCCTCACACAAATCAGTAGCTATGATTAATGGGCGGCTAGCATGGCACCTTGCAGAAGCCGATCCTTGAGCAGCACAGTAAGTCTAACATGAGCTGGTGTTCCAAACAAATTGGAATGTCTGACACAGATTTGATAAAAAATGTATCAATCACCAGTCCATAAATTTGCTAAATTAACTCAGATGTCCATGGGGCAGTTTACAGTTTGATATATGAGCCTGTCACTGAAGGCTTTTTGCAAACTGTGTCTGTCTGCGTATGTGTTTAGAAAGTACAGCAACTTTTTGTAAATCACAAAGAAAACTAACCACGCTGTCAGCAGTGTTATTGAGTCATAGTAAGGCTTCATTCATGAAACTTTCTCCATGCCGTTTAATATGATATATTCATGATATACAATATATGGTTTCTAGAATTTTCCTTTCAAGGTCAACTCTGACTTTGGGCACTGAAGGACAAGGTCCAGCACTTAGGTCTCGTGTCCCTCAGGTGTCCTTTATTGTTGTGACGTTTAAACACAATCTGTAAAAAAAAAAAAAAGTGTTTGTAATATAAAGTTTGTAGTTTCAGTCATTGGATTCGGCGTGACCTTCACCTTATTGTCACCTAAGTGAAATTGTCCTGAGCAGTTATTGACAGCTAGTATCAAATGATATACTCAAAACTGTTGATGCTAGAGTGCTAGCAAACAGACAAACAGTCAGTTACATACTCCCTCCCTTCTGGGGGATGGATGTTACAGTCAGAAAGCTGGATGATATATGTGGGGAAACAAAGGCAAAATGTAAAATAAACTTTAAATTAAAAACGTAAACCTTTGTGAAACTACACTGAATAAAAGGGCCATAACTACTCATGAACCCTGGGTCCCCAGATCCAGGTCGTTGACAATCCTTGTAGTACCATATCATCCTATTAGAGCACTTCGCTCTCGCTCTGCAGGCCTACTTGTTGTTCCTAGAGTATTTAAAAGTAGAATGGGAGGCAGAGCCTTCAGTTTTCAGGCCCCTCTTCTGTGGAACCAGCTTCCAGTTTGGATTCAGGAGACAGACACTATCTCTACTTTCAAGATTAGGCTTCAAACTTTCCTTTTTGCTAAAGCATATAGTTAGGGCTGGACCAGGTGACCCTGAATCCTCCCTTAGTTATGCTGCAATAGACGTAGGCTGCCGGGGGATTCCCATGATGCACTGGGTGTTTCTTCGTCACTCACTACCTCTCTGCACTGAATTACTGTCCTGTCTTCCTACCCCCACCCCAACCGGTCACAGCAGATGGACCCGCCCCTCCCTGAGCCTGGTTCTGCCGGACGTTTCTTCCTGTTAAAAGGGAGTTTTTTTCTTCTGTTTGTTGTCTGACAGTATGTGTGTGGCTTTCCTGGAAAATGGTTTCTTGTATTTTCTATAGTCATTAAATTGTTTAAAAGAACAGAAAAACATGCTTAGCTTGTGCGTATCTGCCATCCCAGTACGTTACCTGCTTGTAATTAAACAGTTTTGTCACATCTGTTTTGACTATAGATGCTGTTGATGATGTTTTGATTAAAGAGACCAAGACTAATTACATTTATATGACCCTCGTGAGTTTAATAAACTCCAGGAGTTGGTTAACCGTCTTTTGCTTAAGGAGTAATAAGCCTGTGACGTGTTACAATGTATTTATTTGTTTTGTTTTTTTCATGGACATGACCAAATGTGTTTGTTGAATCAGTACTCAAGCAGAGAAATGAACAGGTGACTGCCTGATTTTTCTTTCCATCACAATCCTTCGTGCCCTGCATACAAATATTCATGACATATCAGTACAGCTTGTGTGTACAATGCTGAGAAAAGCAGAAATAGCTGATGGCTGTGAGTGACCTAGTCATGACTAAGGCCTCTGAGAGATTCCAAGAGTACAAAACATGCTCAATTTTTAATCCCTTCAAGAAGCTGGAAGCCGGGGCTGAAGAGTCACAGTGCAATGAGGGAGGGAGGCTACTAAGCTGCCTTGGATCATTAGTTGAAGGCTAAACTTTCCTCCTACACACACACAAACACAAACCCCTAAACCCAAGTTCTCTGTGCCGCTCCCAAGTGCACCCTTATATCTCAAGGTGTTTATGTTTCAATCACAAGAGCCACAGCAGTGTGACCACAGCGTTCTGCATGACTAGCAAAGCTGCAGCTCCAACAGCCGTCCCTCACTGCTTCAGGAATCAGTTTTTTTGTGGTATAACAAGTCTCAACTCTGGAAATTTGCTATTGGCTTTGTGTCCCACTTTCTGTGAGGAACTTCAAAATAAATCCATCACTGTCCCCCGTGGAGAAATGTTAAGAAGGGATAGAATCGACCTCTGCCTGTTTTTTCCTATTGTTTGAACATCTGTCACATGCAATACGGCTTATACAGTTGTGATAGAACATTTTGCAACAATACATCTCATGGCTCTGTTCCAGTGTTACTTCAGAGAGTCTGTGGAAAGTAAACAGAGTCTATGTATATATATATATGTGTATATATATATACATAT
>NW_005188113.1:0-7153 GCF_000239375.1 Pundamilia nyererei | reverse complement strand
GTAGTAAACCTGCTAGGGGGCAGGTTAGCTTCACGGCGTGTGTCGTCATAGTGACTCACTCAAGCTTCAGCTGAACTCGCTTTGTGAAACCGAAAACCCAAAGTTTTCGTTAACTCAGGGTATACTTACTCAGAGTTTCCACTAAACCGGCTTCCTGAAATAGGGCCCTGTTTGCCATGTGGAGACAGTGTTTACACTGGAATCTGCCTTTGGTGGCTTTTTTGGAGCAAATGTGACATTCACTAGTAGAACTGACACACGAAACAAAACACTGACTAGACTACACAATAACTACAGCCTCCAAACGCACTAAATGTCATTAATGTCTCACATATGAAAACTCTCTTTCTTTCTTTCGCTCGCCCACTTTCTCTCACTGGCGTCACTCCTAAAACCTCCCCCTCTTCCTAAACAACCAAATGCCACATGTTGCCATATCAATTTTTGATTGGTTGACATAGCAGAATTTAACACCAATAGGGAAAGGGTGTTTTTTCTTTTTTCACTCGGAAGCGGAGAGTGTTTGCTAGCGCTGTCCTTAGAAAATGCCGTTTTTACTGATTCTTCCCGCTGTAAACACCACTGTTTTGCTCAGAAAAAATGTTGTGTGTATTTTTTATCATAACTCTGGTTTTACTTGGCCTATCAACACAATCTAAAAACTGGTTTATAGATTGAAGTCCGCACTTTCGACCCAAGTTGAAATGGAGATTCTGGGTCGCTGCATCTTGTAGCTGTGTCCTCTTAAATTGATCACGTGATTTCAACTTGCCGGCGCGTCTTTCAACCCCAGAGGGTTAACCTCTGGTGAGCACATACAGCACGATCCCCATACCAATCTCTTGTTCAGTCAGCATTCCAGAGATAGTACTCCCTTCAGTTCAGTCTTAGTTTCATCAGTAGACCATCTGTTCTGTACAAGCAACCAACTTAAAAGGGGGAAAGTCAGTTCAAGGCAGAGCTCCATCTAAGCCTTACTTTTCTTCGCCACCACCAGCATCTTAGACTAGAGGACCCTGTCCTAAAGCCTATCACCACTGGGATTCCAATATGCCATGATGGCTCATTGCAGCCTATTTGCCAAATTCAATGGCCTTCTTTGGCCATTAGAAGACAGGGGCATTGGTACACTTTTATTTACAAAGCTATGCTAGGATTGCTGCCTCCTTATATTTGTACTTTGGTCACAAGGACAAATAGTGGTTCTTACTCCTTGCGTTCAAATGATCAGCTGCTGCTGTCTGTTCCCCTTGTCCACACAGAGTTGGGTAAGAAAGCCTCTGTGCACTCTGCGCCTTTTTCGTGGAACCTGTTACAGAAAGACTGGAAACTGACTGAACTGTTGTCTTTAAATGTTTTTAAAACTAAACTCAAAGGCCTACAGACTGCCTCAATAATGTGTAATTGTTTTGTGTAATTTTTTAACTTTGTTTGTTCGTATGTATTTGTTTGGAAATGTGCTGCCTCTTGGCCAGGACTCCCTTGAAAAAGAGGTTTTTGATCTCAACGGGACATTCCTGGTTAAATAAAGGTTAAATAAAATTAAAAAAAATTCCTTTTTATATCTCAATTAATATGTCCAAGTCTTCCAAGAGATCTCTCCTATTATTGAAGTAGCATTTCCTACATTACTAGCATTGAATGTTCAAACAGCTTCTATGGAGTATGGTCTTTTATCAATTGAAATGAATAAAGTCACATTTTTTCCCAAGGAAGGCAGTACCATGAAGGAAAAATAAAAACTTCTCAGGAAACGCAGAATTCCTGAAAGCTCATAGACATAGAACAAGCCTAACACTCCATAACTCTCCTTCTTGATCAAATAGCCCTTAACCCAGCAGGGTATTTAAAAACTGGCGAATCATAAGTGATGATTGCCCAGATCTTGTTCTTCCCATCCAGCTGACTGTTCAGGACTTGCCTACTCTCTGCAGGTATTTGGTGACTTTGGTGGCTTTTCTAGCTGACTTGTCGTGGTTCCTAATTGGTTGTGGGATTCCCAGATACTTGTACTGTAGGTGTCCTCTATGTCAGCAATACTAATACAAAACCAGAAGGCAGTTCTAATCCTCAGTTCTAACTTCTTTTCCTCTCTTAGTTATCATCTGAGTACACTTCTCTAGCCCGAATGCCAATTTGATGTTGTTACTGTAGATCCTAGTGGTGTGGCGTGGATCAGGCCATGGATAAGCCAGGACACCCAGATCTCCCTCTCCCTGTCCACCTCCTCAATCTCCTCAAGAGAATACCAAGATGTTCCCAAGCCAGCATGTCCTGGATCTGACCCAAGGTCTCCTCCCCTTTGGTAGGAGGAGCTCTTAGGAGGAGGCATCCTAGCCAGACACCTAAACCACCTAAATAGGCTACTATTTGTTGGAGAAATAACGGCTCTACTCTAAGCCCCTCCGAATGGCACAGCTTCTTATCCTATCTCTAAGACTGAGCGCTTAACCCCTTCAGCTGAATCTTTTTCTACTGCTTCATATAGGCTGCTTGTATCTGCTATCTCATTGTTTCAGTCACTACTTAAGTCATTTGACCATAGTTAACAGTAGGAACAAAGATCAACCAGTGAATCAACGCTTCACTCTTATGCTCAGGTTTTTGCAGTAACAGAAAGCATGTAGTGTCAACATCACTGCAAACCCTACATAAGTCCATCTGCCAATACGCCGATCCACTCTCTTACTCCCAAATAAAATATTCAATAGCGAAATATGTTGTTTGCTATTGGTAAAAAAGATTTGGCAAGTTTTTAATGGGCACAAACCACATATTCAACTCTGCTGCGTAACCCACAGATGTATTTTCCTTACAAATGCGTTACCATTCAAGAGAAAACAAACAGGCTTTACAATGGTACAAGGCTTTTTCCCAAGAAGCATTGTTACAAGTGTGTAAAGGGGTTTCTGTAGCTAGGGAGTTAGAGCAGGTCATGTATTAATTGGAAGGCCAGTGGTTCAATCATTAGCTGCTCCTGCATGCAAAATATCCTTGGGCAAGATACTAAGCCCAAGATGCTCTCATACATTCATCGGAGTTTAAATGTGCAATAAGCCCCCGGTCTCAACGTCATTGCCTAAACGACTGTTGAAATTCCTTGTAGCATAATTTAGTCCTCAGATGGGGGCACCCTCGAATACCCTATCCAGTGACTTCAGAAAGGTTAGGTAAATTGAACCATTATTGTAAACGTAAACGTACTGGTAAATGGACTCATTCCAACAGTTAGGTCCATAACTATTTGAACAGAGATGACATTTTTCTAATTTTGGATCTCTACATTACCACAATTAATTTTTCATGAAAAAACTCAGATGCAGTTGATGTACAGACTCTCAGCTATATTTCACTGGATTCAACAAAAATATTAATATAGGAACTAAAGCATTTTAAAACACTATTACTTAATTTCAGGGGCTCAAAAGTAATTGGTCTAAAATAAAAATAAAATAAAATTTTCATTTCTAATATTTGGTTGAAAACCCTTTGCTGGCAATGACAGCCTGAAGTCTTGAACTCATGGACATCACTAGATGGTTTGCAGGTCTCTGAAAACCTCAGACTTAGTTTGGCTGCATCTGTCTCATGTCGCATTACAACGCAAGTGTTCCAGTGCCACCGGCAGCCATGCAGGCCCAAGCCATCACACTGCCTGCACCATGTTTTACAGATGTGTGGTGTGCTTTAAATCACGAGCCCTCCCATGATTTCACCATACTTTTTTCTTGCCATTATTCTGGTAGAGGTTGATGTTGGGTTCATCTGTCTCAAGAATATTTTTCCAGAATTATGCTGGCTTTTTTAAATTTTTATTTATTTATTTATTTTTAGCAAAGTCTGATCTCGGCTTTCTGTTCTTGAGGCTTATGAGTGTCTTGCACCTTGCAGCGAACCCTCTGTATTTACTTTCATGTAGTCTTCTCTTTATGGTAGACTTGTATATCTATACGCCTACCTTCTGGAGAGCATTGTTCACTTGGTTGGCTGCTGTGAAGAGGTTTCCCTTCACCTTGGAAATGATTCTGTGATCATCTACCGCTGTGACTTCCATGGTCATCTTTGCCTTTTTGCGTTGCTGAGTTCACAAGTGCTCTCTTTCTTTCTTAGGATGCACCAAACTGTAGAGTTTGCCACTCCTACTATTGTAGCAAATTCTTAGATGTGTTTTTGTTTTATTTCCGCAGTTTAAGGATGGCTTGTTTCACCTGCACGGAGAGCTCCTTTGACCACATTTTGTCTGTTCACAGCAAAATCTTCCAAATGCAAGCACCACACCTCAAATCAACTCCAGGCTTTTTATCTGCTTAATCGATAATGACATAACAAAGGAACTGCCCACACCTGCCCATGAAAGAGCATTTGAGACAGTTGTCCAATTACTGTTGCTCCCTTTATAAAGAAGATGACACATGTTGAGGAGCTGAAACTCCTAAACACGTCATCCAGTTTGAATGTGGATACCCTCAAATGAAAGCTGAGAGTCTGCACAGTAAGTCCATGTCCATTATTTAACATAACTGGAATATATTTCAGTAAACAGAAAAAAAGACAAAACTTGTGCCAGTGCCCAAATATATGGGTCTAACTGTACAGTGATTTTTCAGTGCTTCATTGGACCAAAGTATCCTAGTAAATGCTTCTTTGGGCTCCATCTGTCTGGTCCCCATTGGTTAAGGTCTGACTACCAGACACTCTCCCTAAAACCCTGCTTTGAGGGATAAGGCCCTGGTAACCCTGATACCAGGCAGAGTAACAATATCCCATGTTGTTATCTCCATAGGAGTATTGTGAAGTGCTACTCCTTTGTCACCCAGGACCAGTTTGCCTTGGGAGACCCTATCAAGGGCAAATACCCATGATCACATGCATCCTGGGATCACTGGGGCACACGGACCCCATCAACATGCTACGGTGGCAAGAGATGAATAATAAAAATGGATCCCAAATCTCCAAGCACTTCAAAGCCCTGGAGCCAAAACCAGTGACCATGACATTACCATTTGCTTGTTGCAGACTCTAAGTATGTTTTTTGTCAGTTTCAGTTATGAAGTTTTCTTCTATAAATAACTGTTTATTTCTGTGTGTTGCCTGATTCTATTAATTGTGTTATATTTATAGCACCATTTTTGACATACAGTACATATAATAATCTCCACTTGAGTAACATGTCCATATGTCTGTGAACAGCAGCGGTATCATCACGGAGGTACCAGACACTGAGTCAAAGGAGTATGACAAATGCTTTCATGCAGCTGAATGAGTAACTTCCAGATTTGTGACTCCCACTCATCTTACTAAAGATAGGCCTCGAAGTCCCTGATTTCCAGGTGGAGAAGTACTGTGATGACTTGCTGTGCCTGAGCAAAAGCCGTCTCTACTCTGAACCCCTTTCATGCTACATCTTATTCTATCACATCCCTAAACATCTGTAAAGATTGGGTAATTGCCTCCCCACTGTTATAAACGCAGTTACAAAGTCTGTGCAGGCACCTTGATGGCAGAAAAGAGTGTACAGAAAGGCTCTGTGGAAAAGGGAGAATAGAAAAACTGTCTATTCTGCTCAGTCTGCAGCTTCAACATCAAGAATATATTTAAAAGTTAAACAACAGACTTGATACTGTTGGTTGAATGTCTCCTCTTCTATTTTCTGTCTCTCTGCCTTTTCTCTTTAGGCTCACTGGGATGGCTTGACGGGGAGAATCACTTTCAACCGGACCAATGGCCTGAGAACAGACTTTGACCTTGATGTAATCAGTCTGAAGGAGGAGGGGCTTGAAAAGGTTCTGTGTCTTCAATATTTATGTGTTTGTGCACTTAGAGGTTCACCTTATATGACTGTATATGTGGCAATGGGATGATGAGATAACACACAAAATGAAAGGGTCAATGTAGCAGGGAACACACATGATCAAAATGCATATGAGTAATGTCTGTGTAGACCTTCACCTGTGCTCTTGGACCTATGACAGACATGCACAGCTTCATTTTGATTTGATAGATTTGATAGTATAAGGCCCTCACCAGGTGTCATTGGCACTTTAATTTAAACTGTGTTGTTTATTGTAGACTGTCCTCTTTATCATGCTTCTCTAACACAGCCAGGTTACTGTCAATACCTTTGTTTTTAATTCTTCATTTCATTTTCATTTATAGAGGGTCAGTTCACAATGACAGTTGTCTCAGCTGCCAGTTGCAGGGTCGGAGACCATGAACAACAAAAATGACAAAACACAAAGTACAGGAGAGACTAGATCGAAGATAATGACATGTCACAGTGGAATATAGACACATGGGGAATTAAACGAGGGAAATCCTCAGTCCTAATGAGAACTTCGGCAGCATACCATACATGAACCAATAGCAACACAAATACCTTGACCTTACCTCATCCTGCCCTAACTGTAGCCTTTATCAGAAAGAAGGGTTTCCAAAGCTACGGCCTCCCCAAACCTAACCTATTTGCCACTCTGCAACAAGCCCCTCAAGCATCGTAGCAAACAAGCTGTGCAGACACATACCGTATTTTCATGACCATAAGGCGCACTGTGCTAAAAGGCGCAGTCTCAGTTATGTGTGCCCTTACTGTATTTAACACACACATAAGGCGCACTGGACCATAGGGCGCATACAAGTACCGTATGCGTATTTAAAAATAAAGCGGGAGCAAACCTGAATTCGGTACCTTATGCCGGTAATCGTCATCATCAACAACACACAAGCATACAAGTGTGCGTATTTAAAAATAAAGCAGGAGCAAAACAAAGTTTGGTAATCACATTTTTATCATCAAACCCATCGAAGTCCTCATCCTCTGTCTGAATTGAACAGCTGCACTAAATCTCCATCAAACATGCCAGGTTCACATTCTTCACCGTCAGAGTCACTTTCCGTGCCGTGCGGCTCCTCGGAAACGATGCCGGCTTTTGCGAAAGCTCGAACAACAGTGCCAGCAGACATGTTTGCCCAAGCATCTACAATCCATTGGCAAATTGTGGCGTAACTCGCCCGGCGCTGCCTTCCACTTTTAGTGAAACTGTGGTCTCCACTGGTCATCCATCGCTCCCAGGCCGCTCGCAGCCTTACTTTGAACGGGCGGTTCACACCGATGTCCAGCGGTTGGAGTTCCTTTGTCAGGCCTCCCGGAATGACA
>NW_005188112.1:82755-87666 GCF_000239375.1 Pundamilia nyererei | reverse complement strand
TTTTTGTATTTTGTTGTGGGGTTTTTGTAATTTGTTGTGGGCTTTTTGTATTTTGTTGTGGGGGTTTTGTAATTTGTTGTGGGGGTTTTGTAATTTGTTGTGGTTTTTTTGTAATTTGTTGCGGTTTTTTAATTTGTTGGTTTTTTTTAATTTGTTGCGATTTGCACTTCCCAGCCACCGTACCTTACAGAAACCTGGTTTACAACATGATGATTATGTTAGTATGACTGTTGATTCATTTAAACTAATCGTCAGAATCAGAATTATTTGACTATGTTCTGATCTCAGTCATCTCAGCCGATGGCTGCCGCTCTCTGAGCCTGGTTCTGCCAGAGGTTTCTTCCCCTTAAAATGGCATATTTCCTTCCTACTGTCACCAAAGGATTCTACAATTGGTGTAATTTTCTCTGTAATATTGTATGTTTTTTTTCCTTTTATAGATTCTGGCATCCTCAGGTGAAAGTAGGCTGGTCTTGTTTTTGGATTTTGCCTGCTGGTTGGAACCCGTGTTGGCTGGACCATTTATACTACCCTTATCTGTATATATCAGTATATCCATACATTTGCCCATAGTACATCTGTATATTTGCTCTCTACGTTTAATAATAATAATAATGGATTGGATTTATATAGCGCTTTTCAAGGCACCCAAAGCGCTTTACAATGCCACTATTCATTCACTCTCGCATTCACACACTGGTGGAGGCAAGCTACAATTATATACAGATACGTAACGTATCTGTATATAATTGCTCTTATTGCACTTACAATTTGCATCTAATCAGAAGTGCAAGAGTAGTATTTTGTTACCCTCTATGCGTAATGACAATAAAGTTGAATCCTAATCCTAATCCTTTTGCTGATTTTTACATTATTGACCTCTTGATCAGGTTGTTGTTGTATGTAGTGAGCTATCTGTATCACTGTTTGGAGACTATCTGTTTTGGTTGGTACTCACCTGTGATTCTTGGCTTCTTCCTTCAATGAAAGAATATGCACTGACCTTCTGAGACACATCTGTCCATCCTCCACTATCACCTGGGCCATCAACTCAGTTTTATCCAAATTTTATCCAAGAGGGCTACCCAGCAGCCACAACCGGTTAGGGGTTTTACAGGTCTTTGTTTTTATTTCCTGTAGTTTAAATAATTATTGTGTGTCATCTGACCTAACAGATAGACAAGACCGGGTATCATCTGCATCACAATGAAAATGTTTTGTATCCTTTCTAACGATGACACCTAAGCGAAGTAATGACATCATGGCAAACCTGACAGTCATATTTCTGAGAGATGAACAATGACTGCAGTTTTTTTTTAGTTGAACAAGTCTCTAATGAGTCTCTAATGAAATCCAGTTGCATTATTCAAATGCTGTTTCCTATGCTAACCCTTGCTACAGGAAAACTGACTATGTGCACAAAAGAGTTAACATGGTCAATGCCACCAACGCGTTTCTGTCTGATTCCTGAATTAGTGCAAATTGTGAAACATTTATCCTTAATTTTACATGAAACAAGGTTATATTAAAAAGTAATTTTGATTTCTATAATGAACATGCAGTTTTTCTTCACTAAGACTTGAACTGGCAGATGTCAAGCAGTTTGCAGCTCCATACCGAGACAGTCTCCTCAATGGAGACCACAGATAATACACAAACACATCATTCAACTACAGAAAAGGAAGGAAAAAAACACAGTTTGATGCATAACTTTCAACATTCCTTTAAATTGTGTACCTCCAATCACTTTCAAACACTTTTCTCCTGATCTGACTTGAGTAGCTTGTGGTCAGAGGGAAGTTCTGTGTCATAATTACTGATGATATAGCTTTGTTGCTCTATAGTAGTTGGGAGAGCCTCCAGCCCCACGAGCCTGACTTGAATGAGCGCAAGTAAAAACCTTTGTTTTTACTGTTGCATGTTCACTAGAAGCCACTGGCTGAAAGAGTGTATTTTAAACACAAGCTGTCAGAAAAGGGCTGTGAAAGGGCATGCACACATCAGATTTAGGGTTAATAACCTTGGCATACATGAACACAAACCATTTACACACAAACTGTGACTGTTTATTATTGATTTTAAAAAAAATCAACCAATCAAGCATGAATAACATAAATATAAACATACACTGCACATTATGCATGACATATTATCAATACATTTCTTTCACTAGAGCACTTTCACTGAATTCATTGACATATTAATGATATGTCAATGAATTCAGAACATTAAAATTGCCCTTTGCAACCAAAGGTTATTTAAGCCCATCACAAGGGTGATGGGCTGTTTTATTAAAACATTCTGTTTTATTTCTGTGAAAAATAAACAGAATGGACAATACTGAGCTTAGGAAAGATGGTTGCTATACAAAAGAACCACTGCAAAAGCAAACCATCGAGTTAAGGGGGAATGCCACTAAATGGCATATCAGAATGTGGAATATCAGTGTTGTGGTTCCAGATATGTGTAAACTCCCTGTCTCCATTAATACATGAACTAGGCTGGGGTAGAGCCACATTCACATTTTTGCATGTTAATCTGGTAGCTATGTGAGTCTCTTGAACTTTATCATGGAGAAGCCTGTTAAAAACCTTGGCTTGTTCCAAAATATGAACTAAATACTCAAGTAAAAAAAGGCCTTCATGCTGGGGATCACACTCACACTATAAATACAACTGGACCATTTAAAGACTAACACACAAAGCCAGTGAGCTGTGTTAGTAGATTTGTGAATATCATTTTCTTGTATTTACTGTATAACAAAGTTTTGACTGAACCATTTTATTTCCATTTGAAAAGGGAGGAGCCTCAATCAGAGTGGGCTCTGTGAAAAATAAACAAACAATGAAACACTATCACTTATCAACTCTGATTATTTTGATAGTCTAACAGTGAATGACCATAAAATTGGAATGTGGAAGTGAAAACAGGAAAATAGGACCTAGTTTAATCTAGGCAGCATGCTGTCTGCGAATGCTATGCAAGCAACGATTAAACGTATAAATACGACAGTATTTAATCTAAGGACAGTTCAACTTTTTGCCCTCGGTTGTTTGTTTTTGTACTAAGGAGTCTTGATTTACTGACTTAAAAACTCCGAACAAAGGATAAATTGTTCATATGATAAGACACGATGTCAACAAATCCGCAGGTTTGACAAATGCATGAAAGCAATTACAGAAAAATATCAAAATAGGTCTTAAAGAACAGAAATCACCTAGATAAACGATTTACAACGTGTCACATCACCTGAGAGCTTGTTTTCTTCAAAGAAATTGTTCAGGAAATCTCAAAATTTACTTTGGAAAGTAAAATTTTATCACAGTCTCAAATTATGAGGTGAAATTATCATGGAATTTCAGATATTTGACATATTAAAGACACAAATATTAACACCCAACTCCTACAGTGGATTCTGTGAATATGTGGAATTGTTAGGTTCAACTAGTCCCCCTGAAGGGAAAGGTCACTGCAGACCATACAATTTCGATTTTATGGTCTGCATACTCTGTATAAAAGCTGTCTTCAGCTGCTCCCTTATCACAAAGGGATCACCACGTTAGGAAGCACAAGATGTTTGATTTGAGTTTTACACCAGATATCTTTTAATATGCAACCCCATGTGTTTGGCTAAAATTGTAACTTTTGAAAAACAGAATGGGCAGCAGATCATCCAGTTTGGATTTAGGAGACAGGCACTGCACTTTCAAGATTAGGCTTTAAACTTTTCTTTGTGATAAAGAAACCCTGAAACACCGCTTAGTTAGCCTCAGGGCGCCGAGGGGCATCCCATGATAAGTTTCTTTATTATGACACTATTGTGTCTTTTCTTGGTTTAGGCTTTAACCTGTGGTTGTTTTGGTTGATTAACACTGAAGTTGTTGTAGCAGTTTGTGAAGCACCATGTGCTTCACAAACTGCTACAAGTTTTTATGGTTTTTTTCCTGTAGCAGATGCCATATTGTGAGGTAAGGGTTTTTAACATTACAATGACCGTGCATATAATTGGTCTTGCGTTTTGAAACCTGTGCAGTATTTTGTTCTTCTCCATTGTGTTCACGTGCAAGCTATCAAGTCACACTCTCTCAAAATCAGGCTGAGAGTGCTTCCTCCATCATGTGAACATTTTCAGTGTGAGACAGTGGGAGACAGGTGGCTGTGGATCGTCTCATCTCTTAAGATCTAACAGATATGTATGTTTTATGGAACTGCACCCGTTCCTGTCATTTCTTTAAACTTGGCTTTAGACACAGACAAATCAAACATCCACAAACATTAAACACAGGATCACTTAAAGAAAAAAACTAGGCCTGAGGGAATGAAAAAAGGTAAAGGTCACTTATGGAGAACAAATACATTCCTAGGCTTGCTGCCCAAAAATGAAAAACATAATAATAAACATCCCCCGGTGTAGGAACAGAAGCGAGGAGCATAATTAGCCCTCCCATGCTTCTCTGCTTTTCTTGTCCAAATGAAGTATTTATTCCTCTACATGTAGTACAATTACTATGTCAAAATCTGGGCAAAAAATGGAGTATTCTGAAAAATACATACGGGAAGAGGAGGAGGAAGTAAAACAGAAGGCACTAAATAGAGGAGAGGGTGGAAAGCAGCTAGAGAAGAAACATCTTGGAGAAAGGCTCACCCCACTGGTTATGAAAACTAGGGTTGCAAAATTCCCGGAATTTTCAAAGATGGACTCTTTCCATGGGAATTAACGGGAATTTATGGGAATAAACGGGAATTAACGGGAATTTATGGGAATAAAGTGGGAATTTTCAAAATTGAAGGTTGGCTCTTCTTAGGGAACTTAAATATAGTTGAGCAAAGTATATTTTAGCATAATATTGACAAAAACAAACAAATGCAATTCAAATACACTTGAATATCCATGCCATTCCTTAATCACAT
>NW_005188112.1:47359-51033 GCF_000239375.1 Pundamilia nyererei | reverse complement strand
AAATTTTTTTGCACATGTCAAGGAGCGTGTCAGGCTACATTTCACTGTGTGTTATACTTGTATAACTATGCATGTGACAAATAAAGAACCTTGAACCTTGAACCATTAATGAACAGTCCTACATGTTTTCTTTTCTGGTGGTACAGAGCCTGCCTGTTGATGTTATCCCAGGAATAGAGTTTTAGGGAGGATGAGACATTGAAAAACTTGATTGATAAGGTTACTGAAGGGGAAAATGGAAAGTGAGAGGGGAAATGAAAAGTTCATTTTTAATAAGCATGTGTTATACGTAGTTGACTGTGACCACCAATATCTTGAGATCCCTGGTCCCTAGGTCCTTTATCATGTACCTAACACACACCCTTCCCTGGGTCTTTAATGTTTGCAGACATACAGAAATCCTGAAGTGCATGCTCCATATGCCAGAAAACATGTCCTCCAAGGAAGTCAGACCAAAACCTCCTGTAGTCACTGCCAGTTATCTACACTCATTTCTAAAAGACCAGGGAACCAATCCGTGGCTGCCCTTCCTGCTGTTCGCATACAGAGAAGTTCCCCTACCTTTAACGGAGTTCTCCCCTTACAAGTTACTCTATGGCTGGGATGTACATGGGCCCTTGGATCTACACTCGAAGGGTTGGGAGTCTCCTTCCTTCACTTGGAGTGATAAAGTACTATGTACTCGAAATGAAGCACCATCTGGCAAGACATTGCAAGGAAGCTGGGGGAACATGTCCAAGGCTTATATAACCCAGAAAACCTGGTATGGCCAGCAGGCAAGGCACTGTGATTTCCAGCACTGTCAAAAGGTTTTGTTATTCCTCCTTTCTGCTAACACTTCTGGCAAAATGCCAATGGCCGTACACTGAAGGCTCAACAAAATGAACAGGTGCGTTTTAAACTCTAGCATCTGGCTTGTGTTGCCTTTAAGCCATTTTAAGATCCGTGGCAACGTGTCATGCAGGACGCATCTCCCTTCTGTGTGCAAGTGAATGAGTGAGTTTATGTGTCTGTAAGGAGTATGTGGTGGCTACAGTGAACACTGAAGTTTGGTCAAAGCAAAAAATCTATGATGATTTTTTTTATAATCGAGTTGTAGCCCTAGTCAACACTGCAGTCTGCTCAAGTTACTGAGCAGTCTCAAACCAATTTTCCAAGTCCTTGGGAACACACAGGATGAGTTATCAAAAGCTGAAATACTAAGCATTGATTATCCAAGGTTTTAAAGGTTATCTTTACCTAAGCTGTTGCGAGATTTAAACAAATAAAAGTTACCGCCTTTTGGACGGGCTGAACTGCTATATGTATTTGACTGACCTGGTGTGGAAATGTTTAGACATTCACAATTTACTGACATCAAAAGGATGATTTCTTTTGCTGAGATGCTGAACCACATCAATGTCAAAGACCTGATCCAATGTCCAAGGAACACAGAGCTTTGCTTACAAGCTCTGTAAGCTCTGTAAAAGAGAACCACCAGACTAAAAAGATCCAAAAGATATTAATTAAGAGTTGTTAATTCTCTTGCATTTTGACGTCACAAAAAAAAGATGTACACAAATATTGGAATTACCCTAAAACTGGCAGAAATGATGAGACAAGCCATACCTGATGAGACAAGTAAAGGCTGTACACTTCCGGTATGATGGCGCCTGTGTTTGGCTTTGCCGCTGCCGGGTGCAGTTTGTCACGCTCTTTCGTCATGCTGTTTTTCTCTGCTCTGCTGTTTTCTATTTGTATCAATGATGTACTGGCTGCCTTGGTTTATGATCGTTTGACGCTGTTATCCATCCGATCTTCAATGATGGCTCAAGATGTCTCGTCCTCCTCCTCCTTTGGCACTTTCCATCCTCCGCACTCCTTTGGCACTTTCCATCCTCCACCAGTGGCTGGATCCTCCGCCAGTGGCTGGATCCTCGGCCAGCGTCCTCAGCATTCCCCGCAGACCACGGAGAAGGAGAGGAAGAAGAGCAGGTATCCAGGTGAAGCTTAGGCTTTTCTGGCGGCGGGGTCTGACTAGAAAGCGATGTCGAGCGTGCTCCATGGAGAGGAATTTGTTTTCCACGTCCCTGCTTGGATATGCAGGGCCCGGCTCTCCGAGACCGTGCTGCCTCAGAAGGGTTCATCCAGACTCTCCTGCTGACTGGCTTTTCATCCCCTCGGTGAGTGGAATCTACGAGCGTGAAGGCTCAAACCCCAAGTATTTACGTCCTTTAACTCGAGCCTCTGCCAAAAATGATGCTTCCACCCCGCTGAACATGGCGCTTTTTAATGCCCGATCATTGACTAATAAATCGTTCGTGCTTAACGATTCTATATCTTCTAAAAACCTGGACTTCTTATTTCTGACTGAGACCTGGCAGCGGGACTTGGACTATTCGTCTCTCATTGAAACGGCTATTCCGTCATCAGCCAGCCTCGGGGATCTGGTCGTGGAGGAGGTCTCGCGGTGGCATTTCAGGGCCGTTTCAACTGCCGTTCAGTGAAAGTTGGACACTTTCTTTCCTTTGAATTACAGCTTATTAAAATCAGAAGTAAGGATCCTTTTTATTGTGCTGTGGTGTATCGTCCACCCAGCCCAAATAGCTTGTTTTTATCGGAGTTTAGCGACTTCCTGTCCTCTACTACATGTATGAGGTTGTCCAGATTGCTTTTAGCTGGGGATTTTAACATACATGTTGATGATGACTCCGACCTCTTTGCCAGAGGTTTTATCAACATTATGGATTCTTTTCATTTTACCCAGCATGTGTCCGGCCCCACACATAACAAAGGACACACACTGGACCTTGTTTTTACTTTGGGTTTGAATATTGATTCTATTTGTTCTGAGGACATTTTTTTTTTATCTCTGATCATCACTGTATTCTTTTTAACATGTATTTTCATGAGCCTTTGTCTCCTGTTCACCGGACAATTATCTCGCGCATCATAAATTCCTCCACAGCGGAGAATTTCTCGGATGCTTTTAATTTAACAATATCCCCGCAAAATGGCGTTGATTTCTTAACAGATCTATTTAATAACCATTGTTTTTCGATTTTAGATTAAATCTGTCCGGTTAAAATGAGACCAGTTTCTGTTTCCAAGTCCTTACCCTGGCTAAATGACAACATCTGATCCATAAATCGTGATTGTTGTAAAGCTGAGCGCTTATGGAGGAAAACTCATTTAAATGTTCATCTCCTTTACTTAAAGGATCTTTTAGCCTCTTTTAACAATGCAATTAGAGATGCGAGGGCTGCTTATTTTTCTCATCTGGTTGCAAAGAGCAGAGGTAATCCTAAGGTATTATTTGACACTATTACTGATATTATTACTCCTGCTCCACCTGCTGCCATTATTTCTTCTAATGAAGACTGCGAAACATTTCTTTCTTTCTTTCTAGAAAAAATTAGTAATGTAAGGAAAAAATTGTCCCCATCAGCATCTGCATTGTCAGTTCCTACGCCAGCTCGGCCTGTCGTTTTAGAATGCTTTTTACCTGTCTCACTATCAGAGCTGGAAAAAATAGTTAATGCAACAAAAGCATCCTCCTGTTCACTCGACATTTTACCCGCATCGTTATTCAAAAATGTCTTCCACTCTATTGGTCCCTGTGTGCTCACCATAATTAACACCTCACTGGGATCTGGTAAAGTCCCTGCTTATTTTAAAACTGCTGTTATACACCC
>NW_005188112.1:40176-46359 GCF_000239375.1 Pundamilia nyererei | reverse complement strand
GTTGAATTCAGAGTCCATTTTAAGATTCTGGTTCTGACATTTAAGGCTCTTCAAGAACAAGCACCAGCGTACATCATTGAACTTTTACAGCCCTATGCCCCTAGTAGGTCCCTGAGGTCTTGTGATCAGGGCCTACTTGTTATTCAGTATACAAGACTGAAAACCAAGGGTGATAGAGCTTTTGCTACTGTGGCTGCCAGACTGTGGAATTCTCTTCCTCAGAACTTAAGATCCGCAGACTCAGTGATTACTTTTAAAAAACAGCTAAAAACACATCGTTTTAAAATTGCATTTTGTTAACTTTTGACTGTTTTTGTTTTATACCTTGTGAAGCACTTTGTGATCTTTTATCTAGAAATGTGCTATATAAATAAAAATTTACTTACTTACTTACTTACCTTTCTTTGGAGTCAAGAATGCTAGGCCCTGACATGTTAGAAATTTCGACAGGTGCTTGGGTTACATAATTGGGCCTGTGCACTAGAACATTTCCCTAAATTTTAAAACTAAATTAGTCACCAGTGAAATGAATGGTGAGTCACACATCACTAAGCTTGGTTTAGAGCTGGTAAAATGGTAATGCAGAGAACAAAAACAGGCACAGTTGATAATGTAGTGTACATAGACAGAGACAAAGAAAGATACAAACAAAAATGAGTGGTAATTCCAGTACTTGTAGTTCCCCATTAAACTATGCATGTACTCTATACAAGGTGTAAGCAGTGTGCCACTCAGTCTATGTTAAATTCCATCTTACATTGTAAAAAAAAGGGTCATTGTTGCACCAAAGGGAGGGAGTATGTAATCAGTTTGGTTTATTTGTCTGTCTGTCTATCTTTTTGTTAGCATTTTAGTGTCCACAGTTATCGTTTTCAAATTTAATCTGATGGTAGTATTTGTTAAAAAAAAAAGTCAAGAAAACATGTCAAGTGATATATGGGTTTCTTAGATCATTAGTGCTGCTGTCATCAGCAGAATAACATGCCCCCCCCCGCCAAAGGTGTGTGTCCCGGCGTAAAAGTAATGCAGCATTTCAGAAAAGGAACATCAACCAAAAGTAAAATATAGGGGTCATAGTGTGATGGTCTGGGGCTGCTTTGTTTCTCAGTTTCCCATTATGAATATACAGTATGGGTAAGGTGCACATATGCCATTTTTAAAATGTCTGCCTCTTTATTAGGTATGCCTGTTTTCACTTTACAGCAGCAAACTGTAGCAACAAGGTTTTTAGTGCCACCAATAGCCCCAGACCTACTCTGCCAGTAGCAACAATCCCACCACGATTTCTCCAGAAAGTTTTCTTGTACTCTTTTATTTTAACTATACAGAAGGTAATTTCTGCCTCAACGGGTCCCTTAATCAAAACATGAAAAAACGATGTAGCCTGGCCTGCTTATAACAACAATATATGAGCCAAAAATGTAAATTAATTAACACTTGAAAGACTCACCAGGCTCAAGGCACCAGGGATTCTCCTCCTCAAAGGACAGCTCTGGAGGGCTATTTTCCAAGGACCTGCATGAGCAACAAAATGTAACTGAATCACAGCACCCCAACTAAACTCTAATGACATACAGACAGAAAACTGTTGAAGGCAAACCAACTGGACATAGTAGTGGTGGACAAGCAGAGGAAGAAGGCTGTAATAATAGATGTAGCTATATAAAGTGATAGCTACATCAGGAAGAACAATGTGAAGAAGAACGTGAGAAGCTGGAGAAATACTAAGGACAGAGAGAGGAGCTGGAGAAGCAAGGTCAAAGGTGAAGACAAGTCTTGGGCAACTGCTCTGTCTAGCAGTAGCTGATGTTTTGTCCTTCTGGTGTTTCGCCAATTCCTCTGGGTTTGCCAAAAACCCAGAGGAATGATTCCAATACACTGCTGAATCTATGTCATGAAGAATGACTGCTGTTCTAAAGGCAAAAATTGCTAAACATTTTTATTAAAAGTCTTGAGTTACAGCTGAAAATCTGCATTCAATCAATTTTATCTTTATGAATGTTTCATTCACTGTGGTGGTGAATAGAGGCAAAACTACAAAAATTATGTCTGACCAACTACCTATGGAACTAACAATATACCATGTGTGTGAAGACCAATACCTGCTTGCTACAGTGATGCAGACAGGAGTCTGACTCAGGCACAGACTGGATGAAGGAATGTGATAGTTGCCCTCCGGTCCTTCCATTGCCCCTTGATGTTGTTCTAACACAGGGGTGCAAAAAGGGTTGGAGGATCTGCAAAGATGACATTTGATTTGTCAAAACAACCTTTGACTACATTAGCTAGTTTGTCTAATGGTTAACTATAAGAGGGAATCTTATGCAAAAGCCCTTTCTAACCCTTTTTCTGTCAGAGGTTTGCTCCTGTCAAAGGGGTGTATTTCTCTCAAAAATTGTTCAAGATGTCTTATTATGTTGGTTAGGTTTGTCAGACCAAGGAAAGTTTAGATACAGTCGGAGGAATAATTATTCGAGCTACTTTGTAAGTTTATTCATTTCCAAAACAATGAATAGTCTCTAATTGCATAGAGACAGAATTCAACCAAAAAAACAACCCAGAAAAAATAAGAGTTAAAACCCCCTCAAAAGTTATTATAAACAGATTTGCATGTCATTGAGTGAAATTAGGTTTTGCTCCACAAGATCAAATACTTGTTTTAGTACTTGGTCAAGAATACTAACTTTCTTGGCATAATTTCCTATTATCAGGTTTTCATATCTCTCAGGTGGGATTTTGGTCTTTTAGGTTTCTTGGTTGCCTGGTTGGCAGCTTCAAGTTTCAGCTTGCTATAGTAATGAGGTCAGGAGACTGATAAGGCCAGGGTGGCTGTAGCTCAGGTGGCAGAGCAGGTCAGCCACTAATCAGAAGATCGGTGGTTCGATCCCAGGTTGCCTCCTGGCTGCATGCCAAATATCCTTGGGCAAGATACTAACCCCATGTTTGCCTACTGGTGGTGGTCAGAGAGCCCGGTGGCGCCGGTGTCCGGCAGCCTCGCCTCTGTCAGTGCGCCCCAGGGCAGCTGTGGCTACAATGTAGCTTGCCAGTGTGTGAATGGATAAATGACTGAATGTAGTGTAAAGCACTTTGGGGTCCTTAGGGACTAGAAAAGCGCTATACAAATGCAGGCTATTTACTTCACAACCTTCTTCTATAGCCACTCTATAGCCACAAGTCCCATACACCAGCGGTCCCCAACCCTCGGGCCACAGACCGGTACAGGTCCGTGAGTGGTCTGGTTGGTGGCTACGAGAGTTGATGCTTGGGTGTCAAATTTATGGTTTTCAGGGTTTTTATTGTTAACTTTTCCCGTGTTGTAGTTGTGTGTCTTATTTTGAAAGAAATATTTACACATTACCATAGCGACCAGAGAGCATTAAGGAGCAGAGAGGAGGACACAACTACACAGTGAATTTGTGTTTATTACTATATTTACAAAATTTTTGTCTTGGTCGTATCATTTTACCTTAAAGGCCAGTCCATGAAAATATTATCTGACATTAAACCGGTCCGTGGTGCAAGAAAGGTTGGGGACCGCTGCCATACACGGCCCATCTTTAGTGATTTGGTTGAGGGAAGGAGGTTCTCATCCAACATTTTACTTTCTATAGTAAAAAGAAACATGGTCCGGTCCTTTTCCCTGTCAATGTAGTGAAGTCATCCTCTACCCTTAGACAAACTGCCCCAAAGCATAATGTTTCCACTTCTACTTGACTGTGGGACTGGTGTTATTTGGGTCATACTCAGCATTTCTCTTCCTCCAAACACAGTGGTTTGAGTTGATGCCAAAGTACTCAATTTTGGTTTCAGTGGAAGGCAGATGCCAACATTTGAAAGTATATGTACATCAATCGCACAATCACACAATACTTTTTCAGTTTTAGCCTCCTCTTTGGGTTAAATCTTCATCAGAAGTATCAGCTCTATCTCCTGCCTCCAGTACATCTGGATACACAGAATATCTAATCTAATTCTTTTACTGCAGCTAAAAGGCTATTATCATTCAGCCATTACTTTTGGCAGTTTCTAACCATCAGATTTGCCTTAACCTGTAGACATCATTGGTAAAAGATCTGAAACCACAGAGAAAACAAAAGAAGAGTTTCATATATACTCCCTGTTATGGAAAATTCTAGTTTATCCTCACATTTAGATTTATGTGAGGCTAAATCTAAATCCTCACAGTACACAGTAAATTAGTGTATGATTTTTGTATAACCTTTGCCTGCTTAAGATGAAGCAAGTGTGTGTCAGTATGACCTCATAAAGAACTGCTTAGCTAGGCCTAATGATGTTTCACTATGTTATCTGCTAACTGTTAGGGTGTAGAAGGACGAAACTCCCAAGATGACAGGTGCCAGGAGCTTCCTGGGAAAAGATAGTGGAAGATGCTCTGCCCAGCCACTGCCCATGGGACAGAAGCCTGTTGTAACTAAAAGATACAGAAAGTTGTGTGTGGGGAGGGGGTATAAAAGAGGAGCTGAGACACCCCAAGGGTAGAGCTGGCACGACTGTGAACTGTGATGTTTGATGTGTGTGTTGGCTCTCCTGTGCAGTAATAAATAGCTTGACCACAGCTCTTTCCGTGTTGCAGACTTTATTTACAAAATTCCATGACAAGTTTGGCATCACAAACAGGATGCTCCGAGTGTGGGAACTCCAAAGACGGCTGATCACCCCAAGGCAAAAAGTCAATCCTCGGTCCCACTAAAGCTTCAAAAAGGGGGAGTTGTGAGGCGAGTCCTCAGCGACACACCGAGATCATCCAAAAGAACTAAGGGAGAATCTGCACTGGTGAGCTGTGTCCAACCTATGTCATATATGGATGTATAAGTCATCCATATAACCTGTTTGGTCAGGCCAAAGGGTGGGTGAGTCATGGCGCACCTCCGTGATATTTCACGGAGAAGTTCTGGGCTTAAGTACAGAGCAATTTCCTGAGGTCTCAGCTACACACAGGATCTAATGGCCCCTGGGGCAGTGGCTCATGGGAGGTCGGCCGAGTAGCTTAGAGTCTGAAGAAAAAAACCCTAGGCGCCGGGGGACTGGCGTTAGGCGGCAGTATTTTAGCATGTTTGGTCTGTAGAAGGCAAAAGGCTTTGCTAAGGACGCTTACCGAATAACATGGGATGACAGTCAGCACGGCCGAATTAAGGGCTGGGGCGTGGACTGTCATGCACGCTCAACCGGGTGACCAAAGTGAGAACTCAGTCTTTGACTCAATGGTAAAAAATGTAGAAAGAAAGCATGAAATATGTCGTGAGAAAGAAAAAGAAATGTTGAAAAGAAAATCAGTTGATGTGGATTGAATGAATAATGAAAGAGAGGTGTTTGAAAGTATGGGTGGAGAGAAGAGAAAGCAGTTTTGGAAGGGAAAAAAAGTGGAAGAAAAAAATGTGAAAAAGGAGGAGAGAGGGAGAACCAGAACCAGAACCAGCAGCAGTGGTGGCTGCAAGCAGACTAAGAGGAGCAGGGCAGGACCCCAGGGGACGCTTCAGGTCATGGTTTTCCCAAGACGCCAGAACAGGGAAGTGACGCAAAAACACAAACCTACATATATACACACACTGATACAGTGAGGAGTGATACAAGAGCCACACACAAACACGGACGCACACACATGCTGACGCAATGAAGAAAGCTTCGCTAACAAGTGCTACGGAAAAAAAGTGCTCCACACACACACATACACAAACACAGAGACTGCTGCAAGAAGCCACACTTAGAACACATTTCATGCCATCCAAAGGGCAAATATGTGCATTTAACAAACAAAGCCTATAAATCTCTGCCTATGTATACAATGTCTGTGTGTGGTGAGAAGGTGGAATTTCTTGTAGACTACTACTACTACTACCACTCTGTGTTACACTCTCACCCTGAAATTCCAGCCAACATTAGAAGGTACACCCACACTGTCTCTGCAACAGGCCATGTTCAAAGAGATAATTTCACCATTCCCCTGTCCTGAATTGACGGACAGGGCCAAAAGTTAAAAGTTTTGTCAGACTCATGTCCAGTAAATTTACTTAATGTGTAAATTAAACATAAATTTGATCTCCTGCCATGATGGCATTACAATCACACAGTCAGAATGTGACCATGCAATGGTGAAATACAGCCCTGTGACCCCTGCCTTCGTGTATGAATGGAAGCTGGGGGCAGGGCTGCTCACTGAAAGTT
>NW_005188112.1:36924-40129 GCF_000239375.1 Pundamilia nyererei | reverse complement strand
GCCTCCAGATGCCATTTTTGGCTGCTGATGGCCTGCACTGCACTTTTCACTGTGCTTCGCAGAGCCCTGATGAGAGACATGGGGAGGAGTGGTAAAGAGTTGAACATGATAAACTAACAATGAAATGCTTATTTTAGAGCTTTACATTTGCTGCACTTGCGATTTCCCTCACTAAAGAACAAAAGGTTATTTATAATGGATGCATCCACCCCACACATCTTCCTTGCTAGGTCTGCTGACTACAGGTGGGAAGACCTGGGCAGATTTGTGCACAATTGTAAAAGAGCTTGTGATTGGCAAGTCAGGGAGGACCCAAAAGTGTTGTTCACCCTAAAAAATGATTGCTTATAAAACAGTTATGCTGTCTATTGTTATACTGTTCACTGTTTGCTCATTTGAACTGTTTGATCCCACTGTTGATCAGAGGTGCCTGACGGCCTGTGGGCCAAGTCTAAATACGATGTGGGACTGATTAAAGATTGCAAACCAGCTGTTATCATCTTGTCCTGTAAACTTAGTGGGTTATGAATTGATATGTAAATTAGTTGATTGTTATTAGATCAGGGAACGATCATTTAATTATAACACAAGTGAGCAGAATGTTGCAAATGAGTGGAGACTAACAGACTGAGTTTCCGGTTTCTGATGTATGTGAAGCTTGCACATAGACATACACACACAGACCTGATTATATGGGAACAAACTTGCTTTGTCAAGTGAAATACATGACATCATCTCACATATTTTTATTTTAAATGCTAAATAAAATGATTGGGTTTATGATTAGTGCAACAGTACAGACCTGAGGAAGAAACTCACATTCCAGGGATGAAACATTGCAATGAGGTGTTTAGGAAGCATCTGACAGTAAACATTAGTGTTGTGTGAACTGTGCAGCTGCTAACAAAAATTTATCTGGTGGAACTATGCCAGTTGACCCCAGACTCTCCAGAACTGTGTGACATCTCAGAGCACTTGTGGGCAACCAGTGGATATGATGCGGGGGAAATGAACGGGGTAGTGAGTCTTAAGTCTGAGTTCAGACCAAGTAAGCATAAACAACAAATAAAGCCAGAAACAGTGAATGCACTACTGCATCTCATGGCACCTGAAGTTCTAATCCTCACACCATACTGTTCCACCAGAAAAACAAATTTTTTCTGTGATTTATCTGGCTGACGTTTTTGTTTTGTTTTAGTGTTAGGCTGATCCTATAAGTCAGTTTGGGTCTGTTTTCTCTTTCTAAGAGAATGACAGCCTTATGCTTGGACATGTCCTAAAACTAGACCTAATGTTTTAGGGTTTTTTTTTGTAACAGTGCACTTAAATAAAACCTGTCAGGTGTCACCCCTCCAGGGCATGATATTTTGTGTGCTGATGATTTAACAATCAGCTCTCTTTTCAGCAGGCCTGCAAGATTGATACGAAAGCACTATGAAATATCCTTACTGGAAACATTTGCAAAGTGTGATTCTTCAGATTACAATGGGCTTTGGAGAAATTCACTTGTCTGGGACACGTGATCTCACGCGACAGTAAGTCCCTCTGTGTAAAAAGGTTGTAGCGATTCAATCCATTCCAAAATCATAAAGAATTGTTTTTTCTTTTTTTGATATGACATCGTATTGCTATTAGTGGATACTCAAATATGTGCGCGAGAGGCTCCACTCTCAGCAATGACAAATGTGAAGGGACTGACTGGACTGTGACAGACTGATAATGTAAATAAAGCTTTGACTGACTTGAAACTGAGATTAAAGACTGCACCAAGTTTAGGATTAGTAAATGCTGTTAAACAATTCACCAAAACAGTTAGAAAAGGGTGGATGTTTGTGCGTTGTTTGGTTTTGTTTTCACAGGAGCGGGCAGCGACCAGAGATGGGAAGACTATCTAGGTTCACATAAGCTTGTGGGCCGTGCAGACTCAACCCTTAACTGCCACTTTCAGTGTAACTGATTCTTGTAGAGAAATCTATTTACTAGCTTTGTTGTTTATGATGCCATAATGTATTGTTGGAAAATGCCAAATGTCACGGTTGAAGAATGTACTGTGTTAAACCCAGAATAACTTATTTCACAGGAGCTGATGGCTAACCACATGATTTTGTTGCAGCTATTTCTAGAATCTATTTGTCCAGATCTGATCTACAGGATGCATAACTGGCTAATGTTGTTTTTTTCCTGAAGGTCTTTGTGGAGGATTTGGCATCACACAGACAGTAAAAATAAAGCAGGATGTGCAGTAATCACAGAACATCTTAGCGTTGGGCTAATTATTATATCAGTATTTATCTCAAGTTGCTGAGCTCATAACATTGAAACAAGTGAGTGACATTACTTATGACCAGTCACTATACCTAATTCTAAATACACACGGGATGATCCATGATTTGGGCATATTATGGGAACAATGACTTTTTTTAATGATTCAGGAAAATCCATTGCACATGACAAACTTGTGGCTGCAGTGCTGGATGCCTTATTACTCCTCTGACCTACAGTTGTTCGTAAATGTGAAGTTTATATTAACTCAAGATTCTGTTTTCTAGGCAATTACAGAGCAGATGCGGTGGTAAAACCAGTAGTTAAGCAGAATTAACATGAAAACCATGCTAATTTCATTTCCTAGCACAGGTTTAAAACTATTTCGTGATATTTCTATGATTTTCAATTATTTTTTTCTATGATTTGTGTGACTAACAATTCATGTACAGGTATTAAAACTCTACAGGTGGTACAGATTAGTGATGGTAAATTCTATTCTTTTTACTGAATCGGGTTTGAATGAGTCACTCACCAAAGTGAATCGGGTTTTTGAGTCATTTGAGTCACTGAGTCAGTTGAACAGAGAGTGCAAAAAATGTACATTTTCACTCAAACTTAATTTGTTTTCATGTAAATACTGCTAAGATGAGTGACTGAAAAAGAAAAACAACTATTTTTGCTCTCAAAAAAGAGCAAAAAAAAAATTAAAGATTTCCCTGACCTGCACTCAATCTACAGCAGGCGGTGCTGGACCAAGGCCAGGAAGATCGTGAAGGACCTCAGCCATCCCAACAACAGACTGTTCTCTCTGTTGAGGTCAGGAAAGCGATTCCGCTCCCTGAAGACCAACACAGAGAGACTGAGGAGGAGCTTCTTCCCGCAGGCGATACGGTCTCTCAATCACACCACCACACCACCACACAGTACTGACCCACACATA
>NW_005188112.1:0-6076 GCF_000239375.1 Pundamilia nyererei | reverse complement strand
CTCCTTCGAGCTTCCACCCGTGCACGTCTTCATTGTTGAACCTTGAACAACAGTCTGAGTGTCTTTATTCAACCTGTAGAATGTCTTGTTTAATTGAAATAAACCATTGACAAGCAGCATCAAAACTGACTTAAAAATGCAGATTAACCAGAAATTTCCAGGATATTTTCTGGGAATATTTGTTCATATCCAGCTAGATAAATATTTGTGTGTGTGTGTGTGTGTGTGTGTGTGTGTGTGTGTGTGTGTGTGTGTGTGTGTGTGTGTGTGTGTGTGTGTGTGTGTGAGATGTGATACTCACTTGTGGCTACTACAAAGTTTGGACTGAGTTGGCAACTGCCGTGAGGGAACGATGTCGTACTCATCACTGACTTGCTCGCCATTACAGAAGGGCTGCACAGACACACAAAAGAGAAAATGGATGTGGTATCTGTGATGTGGCAATCAGAAATAAATCAAAATATCTTTCATGTAGAAGAACCCATCCTTAATGATGAAAAAAAAAACCTTTTGTAAAAATATTGGCAGCTGTCATTGCAAGTAGATACATTTATGGTATAAATTTGAAAATCCAAGGGGACTTCCTTCTTGAGTTATATCATTCCCAAAATAGACCCTGATTCAAAATCCTCATAGATTTTTAGTAGATTCACCTGTAGCATAAATATCAAAATCATGCGTTGCTTACCCCATCAGCATTTTATTGCTATGGGGTAAAAACAGTTTTTTCAAATAATGTTTCCTACAGTCACTGAAAAAGTGTTCTGAGAAAGATGAATTACTTTTTGAGAATTATTATTATTATTACTTGCAATAATGTAAAAGCAGTGCCCCCTAGGACAGAAGAAATCTTTAAAACCAGAGAATTCAAAGACATGTTCAGAAGCCTCTGCTGTCCCATTAATCTATTGATTTCTTCAGCATTACAAAAGTCGAATGTCAGTTGTCAGCATTTCCACTTTTACACAGGAAACAATAGTTCCTAATAGTTAATTAACTTTATCTTCAAAATTGAAACAAATACGGTTTTGATCAGGATCCAGTGACGTCAAAGTGACAGACATCCAGAGACTCAAGCAGGAAGAGTTGGACAGCACCAGGCCCTAACATGATTCATGCCTACTGGCTAACTACATTCCACTTGGCAGTACAAATGAACCAGCTACCAATGGAATGGAATGGCTAACTGAAGGCCGGATAGTCCTGATCTCCAAGGATCCCCAGAAGGGAAGCTAAGATGAATGGGCACACAGTTTTAAACATGAAAGGGGCATAGAAAGGAAGAGGTAGAAACACCAGAGGGCCAAAACAACAGCTGAGAGGTGTTCCCACAGGCTGTTTGGAAAGCTGCAACCACCAAGTACCTGCAGAGAGTAAGGCAAGTCCCGAGGAGTCAGCTGAATGGGAAGAACAACATCTAAGGAATCAACACCTATGCCCTGCCAATTGTCAGATACCTTTCTGAGACAATAAGCTGGCCAAAGGAGGAGATAGAAGCCACTGACATCAAGACAAGAAAACTACTGACCATGCATGGAGGGTCCAGCAACCTGAAGCTATACACTAAGCGGAAGGAAGGAGCCCAATGACTAGTGACTACATCCATGAATCCACCAACGGCAGTCCAGGAAAAGTTTGTGTTTAATAAAAAGTAAACTGATCAGTGATCATGATGCTTGTTAAGCTTGTGCTTATTACAAACTTTCGAGCAATCTTAGAGTATTCCCCATCTTAGTTAAGTGAGATAGAACGTCCAATGGAGGCTGTTAAGATAACATTTATTTTTGTAATGGTCAAAATTTTGATCTGACACTGGGTCTAAGAGAAATGTTAGAGAATCTCCAAAAATATTTAGATTTACCATTATAGTCCTCAAGAAAAGATTTAACCAAATGTTAGAGTAACCTAGGGCTGCAGCGACCTATTATTTTAGTATAGAGTAATCTATCAATTATTCCATTGATTAACCAAGTAATTTTGCAAGAAGTACTTTTGTCTTGTTAACAAGTAATAATAAATATTAAAACGAGAAAAAACACTGGTCTTTTAGAATGAAACCTAACCCTAACCCATTGGTTTCCATTTTAGAAACTGCAATGTTTTAAAGTTTAGCTGAATACAATATCTGTCAAAAAACAACAACTAAATGCTGTGATTGTTTGTACGTGCCATATTGAAATTTAAGCTTTTAAATTCAAAAATATATAAATAATCTAAAGTACAGTCAAAGTCAAATAAAATAATATACATACAATCTAAACTAAGGCATAAAAAAAAACTTTCTTCTTGGAAGGCTTTCTGACATGAGGAGGCAAGTGTTGTGCTGCCGAAAACAGACATTATGACGTGGTAGTATTAATTAATATTAATAATAAATCAGTGTCCAACCTTACAACACATATATTAAAGTTCTTTTTTTAGCTGCAAATTCAGTGACATGCTCACATTTACATAGTTTAACACAGCGGCACGCTACAGAGCCATGTAATCCTATTAAGGTCTCAAGGTGTACAGACTCAAGGAAGCTTGAAGTGAGGACCTAAATGCAAACACTGGAAGGCAGGAAGGAGTTAACTGGAGGTGAGCCGTTTATTAAGGCTGATTGTTGAATGGTACAAAAATAAATAAACAAAACGGAATGGGGAACTAAAACAGAGAAACTAAACCGTGACATGCTAGCAACAGAGCCCATGGAACCTGAAGAAACCTGAGGGTAGATGAACAGATGCTTTGACAAAGGCCAGAGGAAAACAGTGACAATATATGCACTGAGGGGAGATCAGGGGAGTGGAAACACATGAGAACACAGCAGGAACAAATCAGACATAACCAGATAGGGGAAGCAAAACAGAAAACAATACAAATGCGACAAGAACTACCAAAAGATAACAGGAAGGAGCTCAAACACTGAGACTCAGACATAATCACTCGAGCCTGACACTAAGACGGGGCTAAACAAACATGGAAACACATAACAAACTGGGGAGGCAAAGGATAAAATACAGAGAAGAACATGGGAAGGGAGACAGAACACCGAGGTCTGACTGGGATGAGAGAGAGATGAAGTGACACAGATGTAGATAGAGAGAGAAAGAGACACTGAAGGGTAGGGCTGCCACGGTTAGTTGACTAGTCACGATTATGTCGACTATCAAAATCGTCGACGACTGATTTAATAGTTGACGCGTCGTTTGAAGCTTTGTAAGATCCTGAAAGACGGAGGAATAATAGCAGGATTTAAGAGTGTAATAACGGACTGAAACAGAAGATGGCAGCAGTGTATGTACAAGGATGCCAGCTGCTGTTAAAACCCGAAGAAGAAGCTGTGTCCCAGAATTCATAGCGCAGCCCAGCTCAGTTTCCAACAATGGCGGCAGCTAGTTAGTTTTAATATTACTCTTATTATTCTTTCTGGGTCACAAAATAAACGCATCCATCCATCCATCCATCCATCCATTTGTTTCCGCTTCTCCTTTTCAGGGTCGCGGGGGGGCTGGAGCCTATCCCAGCTGTCATAGGGCGAGAGGCGGGGTACACGTTGGACAGGTCGCCAGTCCGTCGCGAGAATGTAACTGTGTAAACCTCAAATATCTGCTCAGTTTATCAAGACACCACATATTTTCAAAAGTGCCCCGACGTTTTCGGAGATGTCTGTTACCCACTAGCTCGATAGCTAGCCGGGAGCAAGGCTCACTAGAGCCCGTGAGAACACCGGACTCCCTGCAAATCGTTTTCAAACCCACCGTGGACTTTCGCTACTCAGGTTAAACATATATAGGTCACTTAGATAACTTAAAAATGTTATTGTTTGGTTTTTTTATTTTTTTTTTGTATTTTATTTGTTCCTGAGTAAATCGGTTTGGCTGAGATTAAAGTTATAGTTTTTACACAGCTGAATAAACGTCAAGCAGACAACTGATTATCAGAAGTGTGAGATGCTGGAGAATATACTCCGGTGTCCTGTTATATTTTAGATAGCAAGGAGTTTATTAAACTTCACCGAAACAATCTGCAAATTTCATTAAAATTTAATAAACTATCATCTTGTCTTTATTTTTAGTTAGCACATACCTTAAACACTTAAAGCTGTAAGCTAATGATAGTTATATAAGAGCAGATGCATGCTGGTGCAATAAGCTGTACGTCTAATGGATGCATGATCTAATTAGTCGACTAATCGCAAAAATAATCGGTGACTAGTTGACTATCAAAATAATCGTTTGTGGCAGCCCTACTGAAGGGTAATAAACAAGGACAGAGGGTAAGACAAAAGGGGAAATGCTAAAGAAAACTAAAAAATCCAAACTAACATGAATCCCTGAGGTAAAACAATAATCAGAAACTCATAAGCACATGGAAACTAAACTAAGAAAAATAAATCAGTCTTTAAGAATACAACAGTGATAATAAACAAGCTTCAAAAGTCCACACAAACAAAACATTGGGTCAAAGAACCATGACAAACCCATCCTACAGTTCTGGACACATCGAACCTCACGGGGCAGAATGAAGAGACTAAACAAAGTCACAGTTAGGATTCTTCCTCCCAGAATTGTGAGAGTTTATCCTTTCTTTTACTTAGTAAATTCAAAAAAATACAGTCCAGTACTGGCTTATCATTTTAAATATTTAAAAGACACGTAATCTTTACCTTGGAGCTCTCTGAATTTCCTGCCCCGTCCAACCTTTGATGTAACCTCACAAATTCCACAGATGGACAACTGAGTGGTCTTCTGTTCAAGTGACAAGGCACAGTGGGTCCCAGCTGGAGTTGGTGTTCCCCTCCAGTCTTGTGTGCATCTGTCAAATGGCTGTCTTTGGAGCACCAAGTCTCAGAGGAAATTTGGAATTCTGACAGCATGCCTGTAGAAGAAGAGGACATGTACGAGGAACTGGGGAGCGAAGAGTGGTGTGATTCAGGGGGGACAGGAGGAGGACGCTCGGGAGGAGGAGGTGGTGGTGGGTCCCTCTGTGGAGGAGGTGGGGCTGGAAGAGGCTTGTCTTGCTTCCTAGATATGCCTGGTGAAGACTAAAGGGGTAGAAAGATAAAGTTGTTCAATTAAATGAGACAACTAATTTGATACCTGGATTTACATTTTTTTAAATTCTTTTAATTAATCTGGTCGTCCATCCATTCTCTTCATGGGGAAACTGGAGCCTCTCCCAGCTACCATAGGGCAACAGGAAGGGTACACCCTGAACAGATCGCAGGGCCAACACAGAGAGACAGATAACTATTCACACTTTCAGGTGTGTGCTAACACAATGCCATAATCTTCCCAGGAGTAAAAATCTCCATAAATTTACCTCTGTAAAATGCTCAGAGAAAATACAGAAAACCCAAGAGCCAAATCTCAGACTCTACAGGACTCTGTTATTATTAGTTAAATGTTAAAGTTCAGTTTGCAAAAGACTGAACAAGTATGACTGTGCCTTGGATTAAAAGGGTTGCCAGAAAAAAAGCATTTTTCTACTTAAAAGAACATGGTTTAGCAGGGCTCGCAAAATCGCTAGCCCAACGGCTAGCGATTTTTCCAGTCGGGCTACCAAAATCTATCTCTGCCCTGCCCGTCGGGCTATCGTAGGAAGGAAAAATATATGTCAATGCTTTTGCATTCTTTCGGAAATGTAGCTGGGTAATTATGTCATTGGCATCGGTGAGCCACTGTCAATATATTCAAGATGGCGCTGGAGTGACGGCAGCCTTTCCAAGTAGCTCTGCAACACCGCACCTTTTTTGTTAACTTTAACTTTTTTAGACTAGGCTTTTCAAACTTTTTTTCACCTTCCTCTACTTATACCTCTTAGATATAGCGATACAAGATGGATAATGCACTTTTCAAAACTTCTGGAACCAGCTCCAGAAGTTTTGAATAGATGAATATTTGAGAGTGGAGCTGCTGGCACTAAGAACAAAGGGACAAACCGGCATGCGACACAACATCCCGGCCGAGCTAAAGAGGAGCTACAGAGGCTGCAAAGCTGGAGCGAGGAGAGTGGATCACCGGAGGCGATTCAAACCATCAATCCCGACAGTGATCATGGGCAACGTGAACTCGTTACAGAATAAGATTGA
>NW_005188111.1:86860-88144 GCF_000239375.1 Pundamilia nyererei | reverse complement strand
AAATCTACTGAAAGCCCTGAAAGGAATTCCCCAAACTCACTGATAAAGTCCTTGTTAAATTTGGGAGGACGATATACCACTGCAATCAGTAACGGAGTGGATGAGTTTAGTTTAAAAAGCTGTAGTTCAAAGCTGGAAAAAGAGGAAAAAGAAATCTGATGGCAGTCATAAACAGATTTAAAAACACAGGCGAGGCCTCCGCCTTTGCCAGAGGACCTGGGAGTGTTTAGAAAACAACAGCCTGGAGGAAGAAGCTCAGAGAAAGCCACAGTCTCACCACCGCGTAACCAGGTCTCCGTCAGGAACATAAAATCCAAGTCGTAAGAAGAGAAAAAATCCTTGAGCAGAAGCGTCTTATTGGAGAGGGATTGAGTGTTGATCAAAGCCATAGATAAGGTGAGATCAGTAGTTGTCATCGGGGTTGATATGCGGTGAGTGGGCGTAGGTTAGAGTTTGTAGCACCAAATCTGCGGATCCGTGGCTGTAGGAGAGCCGATGACCGAGGACCCGGAACGGAAACAGCGAGCGACGGACCCGGAGAGTCACGCAGGAGGGGAGCAAACACCAGGCGAGGGCCGGAGATGGCAGAGAGTCGCCTACCAGAGGAGAACGCCGCCGCCGGCATGGCGAGGAGTGAGCCAGATGACCGAGGGAGGCGCGGGCCAAGAAGCGGGCCTACCGGTAAAGCCGGAGCAACAGCAGGCGGAGTTTGAGAGACGGTTTTCACCCAGGGTCCTCTGGGCTGGAGTAAGCCCCTCACCGCAGCAGAGTAGCAGAAACCCATCTGAGCGAGGGAGGATCAGCCAGGCAGGAGAGTGATAGAAATGCCTTTGTGCGAGCAAGGAGACCACTTCGCTTCCCTCGTCTTCTCCAACGTTTTTTCCGGTGTAGCTTGGGAGGGAGGAACCAGGTGCGACGTAGGTAAGGTGGAATACCATCGAACAGTGGAGGCACACCGCTTGTTTGTCCATCAAAGACAGAGGACAAAGGTGCTGACACTGCTGAGTCTCGAATAATAAAGAGAGTTTGCCGGTCATAAGTCCGGAGCGAGTTGATTTCCACAGTTAAGGCAAAGAACAGCAAACAAAAAACCAAAAAACAAGAGGAGGAGTGACGGCGAGCCGAACATACTGGCGCCATCTTGTGACAACAACACCTACCAGGACATTTAAGGTAGAAAAATGCACAAACACACAGATCAAACTGATTGATCAGCCATCAGAGGAGTCGGATCAATGGAGCTGCTTCTGTTCCTGATGTCCCCTGTTTGATCCTGGACCTGAA
>NW_005188111.1:83872-85139 GCF_000239375.1 Pundamilia nyererei | reverse complement strand
GAGATTTACATTGCTGTGCTTGAGAGCCACCATCTACCGGAACCAAATTCCCTGTATGTGTCTCCACATATACTTGGCCAATAAACACGATTTTGATTCTGATTCTGATTCTGAACAACTTAATAACCCCCAAAGTGTCTAAGTCATGTGTCGTATCAGCGCAACACCGAAACATAAGGGGGGGGCAAAGTGTGCCTGCTCTCCGCTGACACAGCGGCGAGTCCAGCGACCTGGCTATTTCGTTTTGGCCGAAAGCACAGCATAGCAAACAAGCAGAACTCAAAGTAAAGAATCGGTCTAACCAGGCTAGTATTGATCCGATACCGATCCCGACTTGGGATCGATACTATCGATATTTGGATCGATCCGCCCACCTCTAAGATGTGGAAGCAGAGCAACTACGGACGAAAGTTTCAGCCTGTCTCAGCAATGCAAAGCCCACAGCATCCAACATCACTTAGTAATCACAACATTATCATCCTTCTGGTAGACAAGGGTAGGTGCACAGTTTTGCTAAACCAGAAAGACTATCATGAGAAAATTTTGTCCCTGCTCAGTGACGAAAATACTTATGAGCCCCTGAAACGAGACCCAGGAAGAGGTTACAGGAAGAGGGTGATGGACTGTCTGAAGCAGTTAGAACAAGACAAGGCTATTGACCGGACCTCATACCACAGGTTATACCCAGGGGAATCTACACCAAGCCCTTATGGTTTCCCATCCATCCATCTTCTCCTGCTTATCTGGGGCCGGGTCACGGGGGCAGCAGCCTAAGCAGAGAAGCCCAGACCTCCCTCCCCAGCCACCTCCTCTAGCTTCTCCGGGGGAACTGTTTACCAAAGATAGATAAACTTCTCAAAGTTTTGATCCTCAACCCGCTAGTAGGCAGCTCTGAACACCACATCCAGAACACAATGAATTTTGTTGAGAAGGTGAGAGATGTCATTATGGAGGCAGATTAAACCATGGTGTTGTACGATGTTACATCTCTCTTCACCTGCATCCCAGTCACGGAAGCGTTGGAGGTAGTCCGTAAGAGATTACAGGATGACACCAACCTCAGCAACAGGACCACTATCAGAATCGACCAAGTGTGTTTGCTTTTGGAACTGTGTCTTCATTCCACCTACTTCACATACAAGGGTAAGTTCTAGAGGCAGAAACATGTGTGTGCCATGGGTTCCCCAGTTTCACCCATTGTTGCCAATTTGTACATGGAAGAAGTGGAAAAGAGGGCTTTGCTATCCTACCCTGGAACACCACCAAG
>NW_005188111.1:79531-81815 GCF_000239375.1 Pundamilia nyererei | reverse complement strand
GGTACATCTTTCGCCATCTTACAATGCTGTGATTGTAGCCATTCCCCAACTGTCTGTGAATGGTACTCATGGCCATTGATTAGTGGTCTTTGACCAGTGGTTGTTGATCAATGGTCATGAGAATTTGCATACTAATGATCAAGGATCAACCTCCCAGCCCATTGTTCATTCAGTGGTTCTAGTTTCCGTGCAAATGTACCGTTTATAAGATTGGGGAAACCTGCAGTCAGCTGAGATTGAAGAAGTCACTTGGATGAGTGACGAAACGTTTCTCCCAGTGAAAATGTTACGTCCAGATGAACAGAATCAACTTTTTGGCGTATGACAGTTCCAGCAGATTTATTATTCATTTTTAGGTGATCCGGTGTGTCATTGATTCCATTAATATAAAGACCATCTGCTTCCATTCATGTTGGAGACAGCGTCAAACCAAAGAGAGGCATTTTGATGGCAGCACTGTCATGGGTCTGGGTCTGATGATCCAGGGCTCTTGTGTTTTGGACTTGTTGATATTTCTGGGTTTGGAGTTTATCCTGGGCTGGCGGTCCTCATGATGCGCCCTGCCTGTGTGTCTGTGTAGGCATACTCTGCTGTTGTAGGTTTTTTCTCGGCTTCTCAAGGTCCCTTGTTTCCCTGTTTATGTCTCGATGTGTGTGTGTATGTGTCTGTGTGTATCAGGAAGGCTGGTTTTTAAGCGTCATTAGGACAAGGAGAAGCCAGACACACCTGTTGCTCATCAAATGTCGCCAGCTCTACTGGCTGAGCTTCAGTTGGTGCTGGATCGTTGAGTTCATGATGGGTTTGTTAGTTTGTGTGTGTTGCTTGCCGGTTTAAATGATGTGTTTTCTCACTTGTATTGGGAACAGAGTTTGTCATGGGAGCAAAGCCACTGCACAGATTTGGAGTTGGGGTTGTCACGATTCACGCCACAGACATGAGCACTGTGTGGGATTCAGGGAGAAACAAAGTAAAAACTATGTTCTGACCTCTCACCTGTATAAGCAGCACTGACCTCTGACATGGAGCTGCACATTTTTCCTTGTCAGTATGTTTCCTTTCCTGCTGTAGATGGTACAGGTGTAGGTGAAGTTGTCGTCATCCGTGGGATACGTCAGGGTCAGACTGAGGTCTCCAGGTTTCAGCAGAGATGTGCTCGTCATCTCTGTTCGGTTTCTGTAAAACCGGTGCTGTTTTTCAGGCTGGTCAGAGCCGTTCTGATACACGTGGACCTTCCTGTTGTTTCTGTCCCTCCACTCCACTTTAGTGTGTTTTAGGAATTTAAATATAGTTTTGCAGGGCAGCTTGACAGACGCCACCCCTGAATCCACCTCCACTTGGTAATCTGAGAGGACAACAAAGCACAACACGATTTCATCAGCAGCAGCTGTGATGGTCACTCCCTGTCCCCTTCCCCTCGTTCTTTGGTAACTAGTCTGCAGCGTCCTGTAAAGTGCTGCAGACATCTTAGATGAAGAACAGAAGAACAGACAGAGTGAGCCTCCACAGTGAGCCATGTCTCACACACATCAGCACAGAAACCATAAAGATCTCGTGTGTCTGCTCTGAACACAGTCAAGAGGCCACCAGAGGACACCTGTTGACCCTTCAAACCCAGTCGGAGCGGGCACGCTCCGTTTAGCGTAACTATTTTTAAATCCCTGTAGAACCAGAACCACGTAAGCTAGCACAATAATTTTTTTGAACATGAAACCAGAGGAATTGTACTTGCATCTTATGCCATCAGCTTGTCCTAGGTCACAGTTTCCTTCCACATATAGCTTTGCAAAAACAGCATAAAAAGCGCTTGCAGCAACAAAAACATATTCCAGAAACATGCTTTGCCGATCCGATCAGCTGTTTGTAACACTTGCTACATTGAAATAAAAGTCAGCGTGAACTATTGCATGTCTGCCATTACCTGCCCGAAACCGGAAGTGACGTTATTTTTGCAGAAAATGTAGGGTTTTGTTTTTTTTTTTTTTTACCTTCGCTGTCTTATAAGCCTACACTGGTGTTTTTGAAGGTCATGTTTTACTTTATGCTTTTATGAATAGTTTCTGGGATGCTTATTTTGATGCACATGCTGTTGTTTTCCTAAATTTGCATTATAATATTTATTTTCGTTTTTCCTGTAGTGTATAAAAATTGGTGTATCTCAAACATAAAATTATGAATACACTCAAAATAAATTTCCTGTGGTGGGAAACTATTTTGTGCTACTTTTTTGTATTTACAGTTTTGAGGGATAAACCTCTGAAATTCCTCTAACTAGAAATATATGTAA
>NW_005188111.1:77124-79375 GCF_000239375.1 Pundamilia nyererei | reverse complement strand
ACTGGTATTATGGGTAGTGTAGTAGGAAAGACTCTTACCTGACATGTAATAGTGACGTAAATAATATAAAAGACCTCCAAAAATCACAAAGACAAACAGGAGAACCAGAAGATCTTTGACCCAGGATGGAAATGGTTCTGTGGGGAAACATAAAAAAATGACTTCTAATCTCTAAGCTGTGTCTACAATATTGACCTCTGACCTTTATCTCCAGCACTGACTTTTGACCTGCAACATGACTTTTTGTCTCAGGATGTCTTTGTCCCTGTAGATGGTGCAGATGTATCGTCCCGTGTCTCTCTCTGTGGGGTGTTTCAGGGTCAGACTGAGGTCTCCAGTTCTCAGCAGGTCTTCATTCATCTTCGTTCGGTCTCTGTAAACTTCGTCCTGAGTCATGAGCCCATCATTTCTGTTAGAAAACTCATGGACTGTGATGAGTCCGAGGTCAGAGCGAGTCCACTCTACTGTGGTGTCCTCAGGCAGGTCGGCTTTTGTTTTGCACGGCAGGATGACAGACCCTGTTCCTTCCCTCACCTTCACCTCCACCTGCTGGTCTGAGAGGACAAGAAACCAAAACATAAACTGTAGAAGCAGCAGAAAAATACCGCTAAAAGTTTTGTGTTGGGCCATGCATAAAATTTTAATGCATGTATGATATATGTACAGACGTGAGTGTGCTGAACCTCTCTGAGCTAAACACAAACACATCTGCACACAAGCAGTAGCACCTACATGAAACAGAGCTCATGTCTTTCAGAAGTTATAGAACTAAGAACCCATTTTATCTGCTTTGTTTCTCATGTTTTGCTGTTTGTGCTTGTTTCATCAAGACCTTCAGAATCGTTTGAGAAATACTTTGCGTTTGTTTAATCTTTAACCTTTCCCTGCAGTACTGACTTATGACCTGTAATTACAGCAGGTGTTGGGTTTGTTACTGACCTTTGACCTGTAGCTGGGTGTCTCTGAGTCTCCGTTCTTTTCCTCCAGCACTGATGGAGCAGGTGTAGTTGCCGCTGTCAGTCTTTGTGGGTTTCCTTAGAGTGAGGCTGAAGTCTTTTATTATGAAAGCGTAACGATTCATTGATGTGCGTCTGCTGTAACGCTGGTTTTGTCCTGTAAGATCGTCTCCTTCTTCTCGTCGTTGGTGTACAGATTTGGGATCGAGGTCACTGCGAGTCCACATCACTGTGGGATTGTCCTCAAGTATAGAATCTGAGTACAGACAGGGCAGCAGGACAGACCTTTCCCCCTCATTCACCTCCACCACCACCACAGCCAGAGCATGCTGGGAAACTGGAAGGACAGAAACACAAACACAAATCAAGTTCCTGTTGTAGGTTTGACCCAGAGTTAAAAAATAACCAAGTTTAACTTCATGCATTCTCTGATCCTTGTCCAGAGCCTATTCCAGCTACTATAGGGCAGCGGTCCCCAACCCCTGGGCCTCGGACCGGTACCGGTCCGTGAGTCGTTTGGTACCGATGTATTGTTTTCAGGGTTTTTATTGGTTTTCAGCATTATTTTGTTATTGTTTTGATCGTTAACTCGGTTTTCCTGGGTCTTTTCACGTGTGTTATAAATAAATCTTCTTTTTTTCGGTACTGGTACTAGTTTTATTTTGTTGTATTTATCTGCGACACATTAAAGGCCGGTCCGTGAAAATATTGTCGGGCATAAACCACACCTACGGCAATTTAGAATTGCCAATTAACTTAACCCCACTAACTGCATGTCTTTGGACAGTGGGAAGCCAGAGTACCTGACGAGAACCCACACAACCATAGGAGAGACTTGATGAATTTAAGGATCTTATGATTTAATAAAGAAATTTGCAGACTTGCACAGAGATGGTAAAATTATGATAACTGATAGCGGAGACAAAGACAACAGACGATGAGGACAGGGAGGAACAGGGGTTTAAATGCACCAAGGAGACATTCAGAGACAACTCGGGACAACTGGAGACATTTAAGGATGCAGGGACTGACAGAGATGGGGAAGAAGTCTCAATCGTGACGTGTAAAGTTTATCTTGCCTGTAGGGCTGCACGATTAATCGTTAGAACATCGCAATCTCAATTCATACTTATGTGCAATCTCATTTCCAAACGACAACAATTAAAAAAAAAAAAAAAAAGACGACGATGATTGTAGGGGAGACCGGGGATAGTTGTAACATTTTTCACATTTCTGTCTGTAAATTGGAGCTCTTTTAAGGTAGTGGATTCAAAATGTAATGCAAAGTATTTACA
>NW_005188111.1:73974-75430 GCF_000239375.1 Pundamilia nyererei | reverse complement strand
TTTGTTGTTTTTATGTTTATTTATTGTTTTTATGTTCAGTCTCAACTGTTACGAAGTTGATGTGCAGTTCATAAGTGCAATAAATAATAGAAAATTGTGAGAGAATCGTGATCTCAATTCTAAGCCAAAAAATCGTGATTCTCATTTTATGCAAAATCGTGCAGCCCTACTTGCCTGGCTGGGCAGCTCTCTGGGTGCTCAGCACCCCCAAAGCTCTGATCCTAGAATCGCCCCTGCTTCTGAAACTCAGTACAGATGAGTGAGAGCGAGAGCTGCGTGTCTGAGCCATAAAGGTTGTGCTGATAAGAATGATACCAAACAAGGTAAGAGTTTTTAAGTTTTTCAAGTTTTAAAAGATGAAATGTAGAGGTAAAATCAAAAGTAGTCAAAAACGGCAAATTATGCCCTATACGCCATAGGATTAAACATTATTTTAAAGTAACACAATAGTTACTTTTCCTAATATTTATTTATAACTTATTTTTTATAATATTGTTACTCAGTTACTAGCTCAGTTACTTTTTTGAAGAAGTAACTTCACAAATTGTTTTTTTTTTAAATAACTTGCCCAAAATTGCTTATCAGAGCCTTTTTGTTTCTAATACACAAAAACACTTTATGCTGCATATGTTTAAACTTTTCGACACAGACGTATGTCGGTTAGAAATGGCTGATACAGTTGGTAAAGCTAATGTGTAAAGGGTTACAGAGGTATTAAGTATAGCTGAAATATGTAGTTGAACCTCCCAACACTCGCAGTACAACTACAAACATCAGTAAAACAAACTGACTCTTTCTTACAAACTAATCCCTACATAGAAAAGGCCTGAAGCTCAGCCAATCACAGGACAGGGCGTGATCAGCTGACAAAACTACAGGGATTTGAAGGTTCTAGGTGAGGCTGACAGAAAGTTGACCAACAGGTGTAAAACTATGAGGACACACAATGGTCTCCCCTTATCTAAGAAGTCATCTTTGTCAGTCTGCCACGATGTCTGACTGCACACATTATATCTGAAACGTAAAACAAACACAGATAGCTGAACAAACGGAAGACTAAACATACTCTACAGCCAGTCATGTCAATGATCCCATTGAGGGGGTTCAGGCCTTTGCAGAATAGCAGTGGGGACAGAGCATCTTCTCGGTAGATCCCTCACTTGATGGTGACTTGTGCTATGGGCTTGAAGTTGGCCTCTAGTGTTGTGCGCCACATCCCCATTGAGTTCCTGATGAAGGCTCTTAGGGTCCGTCAATCCAGGTGGCACACGACTCAATTTATGAGTGTCACACAGAAAGGAATTGTTAAGAATACCAGAGGCGCAAAACACCAGCTACTGGTAGACCGAGCAGTCAGCCAAGACTGCAAGACCAGGCTGACCAACCTGTGCACCTGTTCGTCTTATCCGCTATGATGCCGGACAGGAGTTTCCATGTGCTACTGAGGTATATATAT
>NW_005188111.1:71638-73849 GCF_000239375.1 Pundamilia nyererei | reverse complement strand
AGTGAGATGGGTAGGAAAAAATATTATTATTATTATTTTATTTATTTATTTATATTTGTTTTTTAGCTCCAAGTAGTATTTTGATATCTCAGTCTGTGTGAGTGGTCAATTCCAAGAGGTTCTCACATCAATAAGCTCTGCTTTCAACACTAAATTCATACTAATCTTGTTGGAAGTCATAAAAAGAAGCCCCTTCCCCAGGGTCCAGGCAGGGGGCTGTTTTTTTTCATGGCAGTCATGCTCTGGACTGGTCTCCTCCAATAAGGGCTCGGAACAACTCAGGGCTCAGTGGTTCAAGAAAAAATACGAAAGATAAAAATCGAGAGTAGTCACCAGGTTAGGCTACCTAAACCAAACCAAAATCAGTTTACTTTACCACCTCTAGCTACCCATAAGACTTCTGTAGGCATTTGTCACGGCTGGCGGGGTGAGCCGTGTGGGAAAAGGAGGACCCAAAATGCAGGCAGCCGACTGATGATATGAGTGAGGGTTTATTTACAGGTGACAGTGGCAGAAACAGACAACGAATCATGAGAAAACAACTGAAGAAACCTAAACTGGGAGAACTAAATGACAAACCTGAGAGCATACAAAAAAGGGTGAGACGCAGAGACAGGAACGAAACACCATAGAACGCAGACAAGCCGACAACGAACACAGACTGACACCCACTAAATATACACACACAAGGTAATCGGGTAATCACACACAGGAGGGAAGAACAGCTGAACCCAATACACATGATGAGCGGAGGAGACAAGCTGAACACAATGACAACAGACAGAGACCTTCAGAACAAAACAGGAAATCTAGAACCCGAACCGGACACAAGGGGGGAGGACACAGAATGACTAGAACAGAGGAAAATAATCACAAAAGACAAAAAGCTAGGTCAACGACCCAGGACCATGACAGCATTTTTCTTCTTTCGCTCCCTTCGTTTTCACTCTCTATATTTTCAAGAATCCCATCAGAACCTCTCCTTCTCTTTTGTAATCATGGATTCTGAATTAAAGGATTACATCACCACATACAGATATGCTGGTACGCATGTGTGATTGTTCATGTCTATATCTGCGTATACATACATGCCTCTCAGGTCCACTCGGACCTCATATAAATCTCTTCATCACATGGTGAACACACGGATGTCCAGAGAATTTACATCTCAAATTTTAGAAGTATAACAGGATCCACACTTGAACCATCAGGTCTCCAGCTGCCCATGTGCACAGAGACTGTAATAAAGTGTTAATTCTACGTCTGCTCCAGATGATTCTTATCAGTGCCTTATTGATTCTAATACAGTGGTCCCTCGCTATAACATGGTTCACCTTTTGTGGCCTCGCTGTTTCGCTGATTTTTTTTGTGCAATTTTTCATGTTTTTTTTTTTACAGCCCATTGTGTCTGTGTCCTGAATGGCTGTAGACCATTGTCAATCAATCTCGTTCTGTGTCTCCTGTACAGTACAGAATGCGTCCAGCGAAACGTTTTATACCGCCAAAGGCACCTAAGGGCGCCTTAGGTTTCATTCTATAATACTCTACTCAGTTTTCTACAAAGGTTTGAACTTTGAAAGCTTAAACAAGAGATAAAAGTGCTAAAATGTTCATGCCTCTTTGATAAAAGTCTATAAAGGCTTAAAACATCTATAATAATTGTAAAAAACAAAGTTGTCTAGTTTGCGGATTTCACTTATCGCGGGTTATTTTTGGAACTTAACTTCCTCGATAAACGAGGGACCGTACACGCATACAGTTTATCTGCCATATGTTCAAACATTTGTACACAGACATAGGCAGATTAGAAACTCACAAAGCTGGTTAATGCCAATCACTTGCTCCGTGTGTGTGTGTTTTGGGTTTTTGGGTTTTTTTGCACTGTCCTATGAATGAATCATAGGTTTCTGGAAGGGTGCAAACTATTGGTTTGTTTAGCTTAAGTTTGTATTTTCACTACAACTGGTGGAAGTTTCATTAACTATATATTTCAGCTACAATTTCCATTTTGTATCATGTTTCTGTTTAGCTCTTTGTTCATTAATTTTAGTTCTTTCACATGTTTGGTTACAGTGTTGTACTGTGCAGTTCAACAGAATCTATTCTCTTTGATAGCACTGATTAAGCTGTTTTTACTTCAATGCCTTTTTTAACTCTTCACACATTAGTAACACAAGTTCAGATTTAGCAGCTTTGGATTGTTAGTTTGAT
>NW_005188111.1:63128-71487 GCF_000239375.1 Pundamilia nyererei | reverse complement strand
CACTTTCCTCTGCTGATCATCTACTGACACTCTCACACTGCTTCACTGTCACAGCTCAGAGTTCAGCTTCACACTTTGTTAAAGCACATCTGTGGAATGAAGTCCGACCGGCCACAGATCACTTCTGAGGAAAGAGGAGGACGTCGTAGTTTTTGCATCCAAGTGCTCTGGTTGGAGGTGACTGCTGTAGCCTCAGCCTAACACACACAAAGCCCCACCTTCAACTTTTCCTGCCTGTCAATGGAAAATTGTATTTAGTAGTCAGTATAATCTTTTAGTGATATACATTTTCCTTAACACTGCCCCTCTCACTCTTTTTGTTTGCATCTTCTATTCATTATTTTGTAGTTAAAAACAACATGAACAAAGAACTTCTTCCACTACATCATTACAGCACTCCACAAACCCTCACACGGTCTCAATCCCTCTTTACAATTTCACTTAAAGAAGGCACGAAGCTCATACAGACACAGGACAAGACGTGATCCGCTGACAAAGCTACAGGGATTAGGAAGTTGTGGGTGTGGCTGACAGTGGACCAACAGGTGTAAAACTATGAGTAGTAGTCAGTTTTGGCAGTCTGCCATTATGTCTGGCTGTACACACTAAATCTGAAATGTAAACAAACACGGCTGGAAACGTAAGAGTAAAATATGTGAAAGGCTGAAATACCCTGACAGCATTTTCTTTATGTTTATTGTAATCAGTGATTTCTCTGCACACTTTAAGAAACCTCTGAGTCATAAAAAGTAATTACCTTAACTACATTCTCTATTCATTGGTAACCACAATAATCCATGGGAACGAATTTAACCGTCATTTATCAAATCAGATAAAAATGAATCTATATTTTAATCTAGCCCCAGGCTAGTATAACTTGTTGTGCTCCAAGGATTTTTTTGAAACATGGCTGGATGAAAGATGAGCTGAAAAGCAGTTGTTATTGGATTTGTCGGTCCCCCATGATAGAATTAAAAAAAAACAAAAAAACAACTCTTTGCTTCAAGTAGCAGTAGCAACCTATGAGCGCACTCTGTGGGGTCCTGATTATCCCGAGATTGTGTTCCAGAGATACCTGTATCAAAATCCAAACCCAAACAGTAGAATCCTTCACTGCTCACATCAACTCATTAGATACATAACGTTTATCAAGGAAGATACAACGAATAATAGTTTGCTATTTCTGGACTGTGCTGTGCACATTAAGGCTGGATGGAAGTGTGCACAAATACAGTGGCTTGCGAAAGTATTCGGCCCCGTTGAACTTTTCCACATTTTGTCACATTACAGCCACAAACATGAATCAATTTTATTGGAATTCAACATGAAAGACCAACACAAAGTGGTGCACACGTGAGAAGTGGAACGAAAACATACATGATTCCAAACATTTTTTACAAATAAATAACTGCAAAGTGGGGTGTGCGTAATTATTCAGCCCCCTGAGTCAATACTTTGTAGAACCACCTTTTGCTGCAATTAGAGCTGCCAGTCTTTTAGGGTCTGTCTCTACCAGCTTTGCACATCTACAGACTGAAATCTTTGCCCATTCTTCTTTGCAAAGCAGCTCCAGCTCAGTCAGATTAGATGGACAGCGTTTGTGAGCAGCAGTTTTCAGATCTTGCCACAGATTCTCGATTGGATTTAGATCTGGACTTTGACTGGGCCGTTCTAACACATGGATATGTTTTGTTTTAAACCATTCCATTGTTGCCCTGGCTTTATGTTAAGGGTTGTTGTCCTGCTGGAAGGTGAACCTCCGCCCCAGTCTCAAGTCTTTTGCAGACTCCAAGAGGTTTTCTTCCAAGATTGCCCTGTATTTGGCTCCATCCATCTTCCCATCAACTCTGACCAGCTTCCCTGTCCCTGCTGAAGAGAAGCAGCCCCAGAGCATGATGCTGCCACCACCATATCTGACAGTGGGGATGGTGTGTTCAGAGTTATGTGCAGTGTTAGTTTTCCACACATAGCGTTTTGCATTTTGGCCAAAAAGTTCCATTTTGGTCTCATCTGACCAGAGCACCTTCTTCCACATGTTTGCTGTGTCCCCCACATGGCTTGTGGCAAACTGCAAACTTCTTATGGTTTTCTGTTAACAATGGCTTTCTTCTTGCCGCTCTTCCATAAAGGCCAACTTTGTGCAGTGCACGGCTAATAGTTGTCCTATGGACAGATTCCCCCACCTGAGCTGTAGATCTCTGCAGCTCGTCCAGAGTCACCATGGGCCTCTTGGCTGCATTTCTGATCAGCGCTCTCCTTGTTCGCCCTGTGAGTTTAGGTGGACGGCCTTGTTGTGGCTTTTCGTTCCACTTCTCACGGGTACACCACTTTGTGTTGGTCTTTCATGTGGAATTCCAATAAAAATGATTCATGTTTGTGGCTGTAATGTGACAAAATGTGGAAAAATTCAAAGGGGCCGAATACTTTTGCAAATCACTGTAATTACCTACCTATCACTACCTATTGAATCCCTCTGGAACACAAATGTGGAGTGCAGAGAGGAGTGCTCTACCTCTACATTGGAGAAAAGCATCAACGCATGGCACAAAATTTTGAACATGTCTGCAGAAACCTGAAAAGGACCACCAACAGTCTCCAACCAACCTGACAAATGTTTGAGAATGTTTGGAAAGAAGAATCAAATAAAATGTCCCAACCCAGGTGTGAAAAGCTTGCTGCATCACACCCAAAAGATTAAAGGTCAGGTGTTTTAATAATTATGTAAAAGTTATAATTCAGTTTTTCTCTCAAAAAACTAAAACGACTCTTTCTTCAGAAGTAGGGTGGCCCTGAGAGGCCAAATGGACTGCAACTTAGGAAAACACCACCAAATAGAAAAACTGTGCAAAAACATACAAAACACAATTAATATAGGAAAAAAGAAAATCTCAAGGGGAGTGTTTCTGGGGAGACAATAATGTGATAGACCAGCGGGAAGTGGCAGGAAATAAAACATGCTAAGGACGGGGCTGGCAGCCACTGAAAGGCAGTGGATGATTCATCGGTTTTGTGATAAGAAAAGACGTGAGGTAAGTGTTTTTTCATCATATGATTCATATAATACTGAAGATATATGGAGTATACATACACATCTAATTATACCATAGCTAACGTTTGACATAAGATAAGATAAGATAAGATAACTCTTTATTGTCATTGCACAGTCATACATAGTACAGTAGTACAATGAAATTGGAAAACCTTCTGGAGTGCCTTTCTGTGTGCTGTGGTGCAGCTGGAGAACCACACACCGATGCAATATGTCAGCACACTTTCAATGGAGCAGCGGTAGAAGACGGTCAGCAGCTCCTTCTTCAGGTCCATTTTTCTGAGGATTCTCAGAAAGTGGAGACGCTGTTGGGCCTTCTTTAAGACCGCAGAGGTGTTAGAGCTCCATTGGATGTCTGTGTCTATGTGCACACCCAGAAACTTGAAACTGGAGACCCTTTCCACGCACTCCCCGTTGATGCTGACAGGCTGCAGCTCGGACTTCCTCCTTCTGAAGTCAACTACCAGTTCTTTTGTTTTGGTGGTGTTGAGGTGCAGGTTGTTGTCTGCACACCAATCTGACAGCCTCTGAACTTCAGCTCTGTATGCAGTCTCATCTCCCCCTGAGATGAGCCCCACCACGGTGGTATCATCTGCAAACTTGATGACTGTGTTGTCTGGGTGGGAACTAACACAGTCATGTGTGTACAGAGTGTACAGTAGGGGACTCAGTACACAGCCTTGTGGAGAGCTGGTGTTGAGGCTGAGGGCTGAGGAAAGATGAGGCCCCACTCTAACTCTCTGTACACGGACATAGCTTTACATATGTATCTTTTTTAAACTTGAGAACAAATACTAATAAATAAAAGTTATTAAGGTTTGTTGCAGTCAATCACTATTTTTTTAAGTCTTCCTAAACATGTTGTAGATTTTAATTCGACAATTAATTTGTGTCTTCATTTTTGTGTCAGTTTTTGTCTTAATCTCCTAAGAATACCACGTGGCTCAATGATGTTGTTGTCTGATGAATGGCAGAAAGGTTACAGTGGTTTACGCTGAGAGGTGCTGCTAAGACTGGAAATAGGAGATAATAAGAAAAACAAGATGAACAATAACTGAAAAACAATGTATACATAAAAAAAATCTCTTGATGGATAAATTATAGGCAAGGATATGCCCAAAAGCTTAGCTCCACTGGATGTTTCCTTGGAAAATTGTTTTATCCCTCATCCAAGTGACTTCTTCAGTCTCACAGATGAGTGATGAAATGTTTGAAAACCGTTAAATTCAATCGACTTTTTAAGGAGAGTAGTTTAATGCTTAAGTGCTCACCAAAGCTGAGGGAAAGTGAAGGTTCTTTCAATAGAAGTGAAACTGACCCCTTTCATCAGTGTTTGTTCTCATAAACAATTACAGATCTGCCAACATCCAAACTCGTTATGTGTTTGTATTTTTATTTCTCCTATTAGTTTGACTGTGTACAAATCACCTTTGAACAGGATGTGTTTTTAAAAAGGTGTGCTCATGAAGACAGTGGGTTCATCTTACAGCACAAGACAAAGTTGCCACATTTGATTAAACCTAATTGAAAAATGAAGAAGAACAGTCAGAGTGTAATATCATCAAACATGATTCATGGTCTCAGATAAAACTTTACAGTATTCATGCTACTTTACCAAACTTTTGATGGCTAGGTGTGCAGTTCATGCTTTAAATGCATTCATTGTTTAGATTGAGAAATCTAAGTGATCGCTGCCCTCTGCTAAGACTGGAGATAATATAAGGAATGAGAGAACTGACAGCTGTTATTTTAATCAGCCTGTCTCAGTTCTTTTAACTCTAAGTATCATAAAGTAATGTGGTAACATCTGGACTGATGTGTTTACTGTCAGCATTTTAATCGCTAGTTTAAAGGCTGTAGGTTGCAGTTTGCTCTGACACTGTATAAATGTAACAGGCCTCAGTGCTGGTTCTAATCAGGGCTGATATCGTCACTGATTTCTATAACTGATTCCATTCTGATTCACAAAGTACCAATTCAATTCAATCCACGACTCGACTCAGTCAGACATAGTATAATTCTGCTCATTTATCTGTACATATCCATATTTTTATATCTGCGTATAAAAACAAAGCTGACACTTGTGAGACTTCATCAGAGGTGTAAACATTGTCTTTATGTCGAAGTAGCTGAGGATAAAACAGAAAAACATGAAGGAAATTGTCCTGGACTGACTTTTTACAGCCGATAACCTAAAAAATATTCTGCAGAAATAAAACAGAAGAAAACCATGAACATTACCTGATGCTGTTGATGTGAAGCAAGTTATACAGGTTTGATTAGAGACACAGCTAAGAGTTTTGCGATATTTTTCTGTTTACCTGCTCTTTAATCCTGTTGTTGTTTTTGCTGTTCGGTGGTTGTTGAAATTGTTTCATCAGCTTTAACCTAAGATTCTGGTGTTTCTGGCAAAATAGGTTTATATTTAAAACTCGATTCAGGATTTAAACAATCGATATCACTCTATTCAAACTGAAGAGCACATTAGCTTACTAAAAAGGGTAGATGGCTTGTACTGCTGGGGCGTAATACATCCATCAGTCTTCCATCAGTTGTGGTGGACAGCTTTAGCTTCAGTCTTCACATATCCGTGCTGGTCAGAGTGTAAATCTCGAGGCTGAACGGCCTTTGTACAAGATCACACTCTTCTTAGCTGGGCGCAGCTATGAGCACAAGCAGCAGTGGCAGCCAGCCTGTGTCTGTCCAACCAATCAGAGCTCCTCATATCAAAAGCAGCATGTGGTTAATTTGCATTGCTTTGGGATTGTCATGGTCCTACGTCTGACCCAGTGTTTTGTGTTCGCTTATTGGTCATTCGTGGTTTTGGTTTTCTGAATGTTATATGTGTTCTTGCTTCCAGTTTGGGTTACTGTATTTTCCTTGTGTACCATGTGTAACATTCCTTCAGTCGGTTTCTCAGCCTCAAGTACTTGTCCTTGTGAATTGTTTCAGGTTTTATTTTGATAGTCTCTGTCCTGTGTGCAGTGTGTCTGGTTTTGCTTCCCTTGTCTCATTAGCTGTGCTTCCCTCCTATCTCCCATTCCCTGATTACTCTTCTGTGTATTTAAACCCTGTGTTTTCTTTGCTCTGTGTTGTGTCACACTGTCATGTTGTTTCTAGTGTTCCACAGTTTAGTTTTCTCTTTGATTGTGTCAGGAATAAAGCTGAGGTTTTTGAGTTTATATTTTGTATCCTGGAGTACATTTGGGCCTTTCTCTCCTGTCCACACACAGCATTCATCCGTGACAGGGATTTTAAAAATAGATAGCAAATCAAATAGTTAATCCCAAAGCTAATCCATTATCTAATATCATAGCTAACCTGTGAGCTAACAGGAGGTGAAATGGGTTTTAAATGAGGAGTGGAATCACCATTCTACATGTCAGTAATAAATCTTAATTTTTGTATCTATTGATTTCTTTCTGTTGTTTTTTTAAAAACAATTTTGAAAATCAATTTTTGAATGCAGAATGCAAAAATGGTTTTATGAAATGAGGTTTTTATTGAAAGTTTAATTCTGCTTTTCTGAAATTCATAAATATTGATTTAGATGTTTTATTTTTGTTTAAAATTAAATCGTTAAATAATAAATGATATACATCTAGGATCCCATCTCATTTGACCTGACTTACATCCCAGCACCCCACTCACTATCTGTCTTTTGCCCCGTCTGTTTCAGCTTGTTCTTGTTGTGTGTCATGTCCTGTATAGGTTTTGCCCTGTTAAAATAAAATGAAAAAAAAAACAGAAGTCAGATAATACACGCAAACTAGTTATGTATTAAAGACTTAAAGAGTTGGATGACCTCTAATCTTCTTCTTCGAAATTCAGATAAATTGAGTAAATTCTTGTACTTGTCCCTGCAAATATAATAAATGTGGTATCCAACCTGGCTCCAGTAACACTGTGAGGATTCTTGGCCTCATTCTTGACCAGGATATGTCCTTCAGCATGGACAGTACAGAAATCTGTGGGAGTGTTTACCTTCGTTCTAACATGTGAGCACAGATACATGTTTGTTACCATAAACATGAACATTTTACTATGAAAGCTGCTCAGACACAAATGTTCCTCAGCTCATATGTAACGACTGAAGAGAGGAAACTATGTGGTAGTTTAACAGCTCCACGCTCCCCCTGCTGGAGACATCTGGTAATTGTTTCTAATCTTAGTACTGCTGGTATATATACTGCATGACTGTACTGTCAGTCACAGGAAAACATACACGATACTGTGCTCTAAGCTCTCCTACTCACAGTGACATTGAAAACATCAGATATCACTTCAACCCTCTCAGATATCACTTCAACCCTCTCAGGCTCAAATTAAACTTTTTGTTGCTAATGCACAACCAAGTCCTGCAGTGGTACTACTGAGTAAAAAATCCTCATAAAATATGTATGTGGGGTAATCAGGTTGTTAGTTTTTAATCTGTATTTCTTACTGAAGCTGGCCAGATAAAAACTTTCACTCAGTGGGCCCACGTCCTCATTTTAGGTTTGATATTATTTTAATACATGAAGGCGAATGGCTTAAACATGAAGTAAGCTGTGGATTGGGGAAGGCCTCGCCCCTGAAGATTCCCAATTACTAGTTCTACGGGAGAAAGTTAAAGAAGTGAGAAAAAGAAGGGTGGACGGGCATGAAAATGAGAATGAACCGCTTGTAGAACTGGGGGATTATATATAGAAAGGAACTGGAAGATGCTTGATTGGAGGAATATTCCTGAAATTCAAATACTTTATCTCCAATTAGAAAGCACTTGGAGAGCTTCAGTCTCTCTGACCTGAAGCTGTAGGAACTCTGGTCTCATCCTCAAACATCAGGAGCAGCTGCTCCATCAGAAACACCACAGAAGAAGAACCACAGTAGATCAAAGAGGGCATTTTTATTCTGTTCACTGAACAGATTAATATAAATATAAGATAACTACACCTGCCTCATAATAAAATTATTTACATTTGTCATGCCGGGGAAGATCACACGACTCTGTACAATATACAAAGATAAACATAAAAAAATCACACTGAGGTACACATGAAAACAGATCGATTGGACTGAGACGAAGCAATCATATCTTTGTGTTTCCTCTCATTTAACAGAATAATGTCTTCCTCAGAGGATCCACCTGTGCTTCCTCTCCTCTCTCCTCCACCTGTGCTTCCTCTCCTCTCTCCTCCACCTGTTACAGTGAGGGAACGTCCTCCATGATGGAGGAGCTGCTGGAAAGTGCTGAGAGTTTCCTCCAGAGTGAGACCTCTGTCACAGTTCAGAGGATCTACGGCAGCAGAGACCTTCATGGACACTAAA
>NW_005188111.1:51180-63108 GCF_000239375.1 Pundamilia nyererei | reverse complement strand
GTCTTGCCCAAGGACACAACGACCGAGACTGTCCAAGCCGGGGCTCGAACCGGCAACCTTCCGATTACAAGGCGAACTCCCAACTCTTGAGCCACGATCATAATCTATAATAAATAAATAATCTCAAGTGCTGTAAATAAAATGAAAGTGCTGAGAGTTTCCTCCAGAGTGAGACCTCTGTCACAGTTCAGAGGATCTACGGCAGCAGAGACCTTCATGGACACTAAAAGTCTCAAACACACAACAACAACATCACACTGACTCCACTCTGACATCACTGATCAATAATCAAAGAACACACAGATCAAACTGATTGATCAGCCATCAGAGGACTCCGATCAATGGAGCTGCTTCTGGTTGTCCTGTTTGATCCTGAACATTCCCTGCAGAGGAGACACAACACAGTCAGACACACACACACACGTTTGTATGTATTTACATCCTTGTGGGGACATGTCACTGACATAATGCTTTCCCAAGCTGCTTACCTTAAACATCAAAAATGAAGTCCTAACCCTAAACCTAACCACTGTTTCTAATTTTAATCTTGGTTATTTTATGTTGTAATCTGATATATTATGCTCTGTAAATTTGTTCTGATTTGTTCATCTGTTGTGTGGTTTTAAAGTGTTGGTAGGTGTCGTAAACGTGGTCGTATTGAGCTGCCACGTGTTGATGAAAGGTTAGGCAAGTAATCAGGAGCAACAGTTTTCTAACCGTTGCTGTTTATAGTTGTTTTTGGTATAATATCAGGAAAATACAAACTGGGCTCCAACTGGAGATATTTGTTTTGCAGTTTTCAGTTTCAGTGGCATACAAACTATGTTAGAAAAGCACGAGCCAGAAGATTTTTGTCCTGCAGAAGCGGAAACGAAGGACTGAAGATTGCTGCTACACTTACACTTAAACCACAATTTGAGACTCAAAAATGGCTTCGAACTCATCGAAATGGGCATTTTGTCCCCACAAGTAGACTCCACAAGTATTGTAGCATGCCAGGTTTGTGTCCTCACAAAGATGTCAAAACATGTACACACAGAGACACAAGCAAACCTTTGACTTTGAGGTGCACTGTTTTGTTTCTCTTGACCTCCCCGTCGACTTCACATCTGTATTCTCCACTGTCTCTCTCTGTGGGCTGTTTCAGGGTCAGACTGAGGTCTCCAGTTTTCAGCAGGTCTTCCTTCATCTTTGTTCGGTCTTTGTAATCCTGGTGCTGTTTGTGAGGCTGGTCAGAGCCGTTCTCATACACATGGACCATCCTATCACCACTGACCTTCCACTGCACCTTGGTATCTCCAGGCAGGTTTGCTGTTGTTTTAAATGGCAGCTGGACAGGCGCCTCCCTCTTGTCCACCTCCACCTGACAGTCTGAGAAGACGACAAACAAAAGATGAGCTGTACAGACAGCAGCAGTGGGTTTCTGAGTAGAACAGAAGAAGGAGCTTTTGTATCTCCTCACAGTACTCTGTAGTTTCACTGTGTTTACACTGTGTGTGCGCAGGCCTGGACCTCTAACAAAGCTTGGACTTCACTGTTGGTCCATTTCTCTATAATTTGTTCCAGTTTAGAGCAAGCTGTTCTTCACAGTTCTTGATGACGTGGATTTCACTATATACATCAGTATTTGCCTCGCACCCCACCACATGGAAACCACACAAACCTTTGACTCTGAGCAGCACTCTTTTGTATCTCTGGATCTCCCCGTAGACTCTACAGCTGTATCCTCCTTTGTCTCCATCTGTGGGCTGTTTCAGGGTCAGAGTGAGGTCTCCAGTTTTCAGCAGGTCTTCGTTCATCTCCGTTCGGTCTCTGTAAAGCTGGTGCTGTTCTCCAGGCTGGTCAGAGCCGTTCTTATACACGTGGACCTTCCTGTCATTGCTGTCCCTCCACACCACTTCAGCATCTTCAGGCAGGTTTTCTGAGGTTTTGAACGGCAGCTCGACAGACTCCTCCTCCTCTAACTCCTTATGGCAGACTGAGAGGACAACAAACACAACATGAGCTGTAGCAGCAGCAGGTTTTCAGAGTTGTAGAGAAAGCTGAAGCACAGAAGCAGACCTGTCTAAAACCTGGAGATATCTTTTTTTTTTTTTGAAAAGTCTTCTGCAGAGGGCTTTGGTTTGGTTTTGTGTGTCTAAAATACACTTTATTAATAGCTTCCTATTTTCTTTATAATTAGAATTGTCAAGTCTGGTGCATAAGGGGCCGGGCTTTAGGAGCCATTTATGTTTGTGTGCCTCTGTTTTTACACCATGATATGTCTTTTTGGTACAGTTTTTAAGGTAGGTACATTTAATTACCATCAGGTGTTATTGGTCAGTAGGACCTTAAGGTTGTTGTGATCAATGTTCAATGATGTTGAATACTAAGAGGAACTGTTAAACTATGAATAAACTATGAATACAACCATTGGCGAGCAATAAATGTGTTAAATGGACAAGATATGTACAGTTGGAGTTATTACACTTTCTCAAGTTTCAATGGCATCTGCAGCTCACACACACAAAACAGCACTGACCTTTGACTTTCAGCTCCACTTGTTTCTTCATCAGGATGTTTCCCTCCCTGCTGTAGGCGGTGCAGGTGTAGGTGTCTGTGTCCCAGTCTGTGGGGTATTTCAGGGTCAGACTGAAGTCTCCAGTTCTCAGCGGGTCTTCATTTATCTTTGTTCGGTCTCTGTAACGGTGGTCCTGATCTTGAAGCTGGTCAGATCTGTTCTCATACACGTGGACCTTCCTGTTGAATCTGGTCTTCCACTCTACTTTAGCAACTTCAGGCAGGTTTATGGTAGTTTTGCAGGGCAGCAGAATAGACTCCGCCCCTGAAACCACCTCCTCCTGGGGGACTGAGAGGACAACAAACACAACATCAGTCGTACAGACTAAAGCAACTCTGAGCATTTTTGACTGGTTCAAATGACATATTTTCAATGAAATGTTTGACAGGTTCCAGTCTGAAACATGTCCAACTGCCCCACTGAAAATAAACAGTTTCTTTGTTTTATTTATGTCCAATCAGCAGCAGAGATAAAGTCCATCCAAATCAAATCAGGTTTGTCTATGACAAGATTTATTTTTTCATGAACTCTGCAGCTCTACTTAAAGAAATACAAAATAATCTATACCATTCATCAGTGAGCTGATAAACGATCATTCAGTTTTATGATGATTTATTTCATCCAGTCTGCTGCTGATCAATAAGCTCTGCCTTTCTAAACCACTGAGAACCAAAACTGGCCAAGAGGCTGAAGTATGGAGAGGAAATAGTGTCAAATATAAAATATGTTTATTGTACGAAACTATGTTCAGACCTCTGACATGGAGCTCCACTTGTTTCTTCTTCAGCAAGTTTCCCTTCCTGCTGATGGTGCAGGTGTAGGTGGAGCTGTCATCATCTGTGGGGTGTTTCAGGGTCAGACTGAAGTTTCCAAATTTCAGCAGGTTTCTCTTCATCTCTGTTCGTCCTCTGTAAAACCGGTGCTGTTCTCCAGGCTGGTCACGTCCATTCTCATACACATGGACCTTCCTGTCGTCTCTGTCCTTCCACTCCACTCTAGTGTCTTGGAGGAATCTGACTATAGCTTTGCAGGGCAGCTGGACAGACTCCACCCCTGAATCCACCAACACCTTGTAATCTGAGAAAACAACAAAGCACAACATGATGACATCAGCAGCAGCTGTGATGGTCACATGACCTCCCTGTCCCTCCTTGTCTTCTGGTCTCAGTCAGATTGTGTCTCAGTTTGTTCCTGATGTGTTCCTCACTCGTTCTTTGGTAACTCGTCTGCAGCGTCCTGTAAAGTGCTGCAGACATGTTGGATGAAGAAGAACAGACAGACTGAGCCTCCACAGTCGGCCATGTCTCACACACATCAGCACAGAAACCATGAAGATCTCATGTGTCTGAACATCTGAAGCTCTCCACCACATGACTGAGCACAACTCAAGGAGGAACATTTACTGAAGCTGCTGCAACATTTACTGTCAGCATGTTTCCATGTCAGCTGCTGTTTACCACCACAGAAGAAGAACAGCTTGTCCACATGCAGCCTCTGTGTCAGATCAATGCAGTGAAGCACACACACTGTTTAGTAAAGTCATGTTGTGGAGCTGTTTCACTGATCAATGACTGAGTCTGAAGGAGGTTTTCTGACTTCTGGAACAAACCTGGAAGTTTCTCTTCAGCTCTCTGTATCAGCTGTTTGTAACTCAACTCTTTCAGCTTCTGGAACAAGTTTGTGTGAGCCACAGTCAAGGAGCCACCAGAGGACACCTGCTGACCATCGGCATTATGGGTAGTGTAGTAGGAGACACTCACCTGACATGAAATAGTGCCGGAAATAATATAGAAGACCTCCAGAAACCACAAGAAGACCCAGGAGAACCAGGAGAGCTGTGGCCCAGGATGGAAATGGTTCTGTGGAGAAACATTAAAAAATGTGACTTCTGATCTCTGACCTCTGTCCACAATATTGACCTCTGACCTGTACTTAGATCTCCAGCACTGACTTTTGACCTGCAGCACTACTTTCTGTGTCAGGATGTCTTTGTCCCTGTAGACGGTGCAGATGTATCGTCCACTGTCTCTCTCTGTGGGCTGTTTCAGGGTCAGACTGAGGTCTCCAGTTCTCAGCAGGTCTTCATTCATCTTCGTTCGGTCTCTGTAAAATCCATCCTGAGTCATGACTTCATCATTCCTGTTTGCATACACATGGACCGTCATGAGTCCGAGGTCAGAGCGAGTCCACTCCACTCTGGTGGCCTCAGGCAGGTCAGGTGTTGTTTTGCAGGGCAGGATGACAGACTGTGACCCTTCCCTCACCTTCACGTCCACCTGCTGGTCTGAGAGGACAAGAAACCGCAGTATCAACTATAGGACTGTACTATAGTAATACTGATGGTAGCTGAAGCACAATCCTGACCTCTGTCCACCAAACATTAATAATATTCTCTGGTAAAGCAGGGCGATATGGCCAAAAGTATTTATCATGATATACATTTGAAAATTTGCGATAACTGACGATATAATTGACACTAGACAAAATACTTTACAACTCCACAACTTTATTAGTGCAAAAAACCCATCAATGTATTTTCACTTAAACAAGCAGCTGTTTTTTTATGTGCATTAAAGTTATATAAAAAATTTGCAGTGCAAATGCAAATTCCTTGCTGTCAGTTTAACCAAAAGGCATTTCCATTTCCAAACTGGCCGACATATCCTGAACATAACCATGTATAATATCCACAAAACTTAAAAAGAGGTTATACACACACAATACGGTAATATTATGTTGAAGCACAGTACGTATCACTCCGCGAGGCTCCTGCCTACGATAGCCGTAATGCTCCAACAATCCATCAAGCGGTGCGGGTTCGTAGCTTAGCAAAGTCGTACTAAAACATTTGACAGATTTTCGAGCGCCGTGTACCACAGAAAATCGTTTTGAGGTCAGTAAACACAACCAGAATTCATACATAAGGCACACAGGATTATAAGGGGCATTGTCGACTTTCAGAAAAATCAAAGGATTGATTTTAAATGTGCCGTATTTTCCAAAAAACACGGTAATAACGACAGCCCGCTAGCATGCTCTAGCAAAAATAGTGCTTTGTTGTGTATCTGACGGATGAAAGCTAAACCAGTTCCACACCACTGAAGTTGCAGCATTTTTACAAACCAGTTCTGGTTCATCTGTTTCATTCAACGATCCGCTTTCGCCCTTATCATTCTCTGCCATGCTTTTTCCGCCATGTGCGTATGAAAACAAAGGCACTGCGCATGCGCGTTTTACCCATATTCTATCGCGATATTTCGTTTTCTTATCATTGCCCAACATCATACGGTTATTACCGTGAACGGTGTGATATGGCCCAGCCCTACTCTCTGGGTCTTTTCGTTTCATGTTGAGTGATGTGTAAAAAGTCAGCTAGCAATTATAAATATATGTACAGACATGTGTGTGGTGACCTCCCTGACATGAACTCGCCTCTGACCAGAAGCTGAACAAAAACGATGGAAATAGTTTTTTTAGTTTGACCTCTGAACTTTGTATACAGTACTGACTTATGACCAGTAATTACAGCAGTTGTTGAAGTTTTTGCTAACCTTTGACCTTCAGCTGGATGTCTCTGAGTCTCCGTTCTTGTCTTCCATTGCTGATGGAGCAGGTGTAGTTGCCGCTGTCAGTCTTTGTGGGTTTCCTCAGCGTGAGGCTGAAGTCCTTTGTGATTAGGGCGTAACGATTCATTGATGTACGTTCTCTGTAACGCTGGTTTTGTCCTCTAAGATCATCTCCTCCTGCTCTTCGTAAGTGTACAGATTTGGGATCGAGGTCACTGCAAGTCCACGTCACTGTGGGATTGTCCTCAGGTGTAGAACCTGAGTACAGACAGGGCAGCAGGACAGACCTTTCTCCCTCATTCACCTCCACCACCACAGCCAGAGCATGCTGGGAAACTGGAAGTAACACAAATCAAGTGAATGTTGTTGGTTTGTTGTGGGCTGCTCCAGTCTGGGGAGGCAAGATACTAACCCCAAGTTACTCTGTGATGTGTGATCTGTCGGAGTGCAAATGTTTGATAGAAAACACTCATACTTGTATGAATAAGTGACTGAGGCACTTAAAGGTTTAAAAAGTGGTATATAAGAACCAGTCCGTTTTCCATGATAACATTCAGACAGAGGCAACTACACCTCGTTTCACGTTGGATAACACTGGAGTGCTTCATCTACAGAACTCTGACTCCTGGGAGTTCAGTCAAAGTGTCACTTTTATTTAAGGTACAACGATTCTGACACCAGCAGAGAGCCCTGTTGTCAGATGGAGGCAGAGGTCAGTCTGTGGGCCACTCCTGTCTGTGCTGTTGTTGTACCATCTAGCAGCCAACATACAAAGAGCTGAAGTGAAACTGCGTGATAGGAACAGTGTCACTGAAGCCACTATCTGCAGGTTTTTTAGATTTCTCCTGGTGAACGCTGCTGCTTCCCTATTCTGGCACACATGTCAACCAGCCTGCTTGCAGTCAATGAACTATCCACGTCCATTTACAGTGGGCAGGCAGTATCATGGGAAAATAAATGATCCGTTATAAATGTTTTACACTGAGTGAAGTGAGATTGAAGGGTCAGAGCTGTCTGAATTCTCTAAATACCAACAAAAGAGTCCTCAGTGCTTTTGTGCTGTACAGTTCACAGCAAAGCAAAAGTGATTCTCTGCTCAGACGACATTTAAAGTGGATCAGCAGGTACATTTTTGAAATGCTTTTTATTCTTGTTGTGTTGAAGCACAGTCAGATTTCTCTACTGTTGACTCTGTTTGATGAACTCTAGTGTAATAACTTAAAGCTGTGGATGCAACATGTGGCGCAGTAATGTGGGTTCTGCCTCGAAGAACAAAAGAAAAGACAAAAAGACAACACAGCAGTGGTCAAAATGTTAACACTGAAGATTCACAGAAATCAGAGTCAAGAAACCAGTGAGTGGTGTCTGGTGGAGATTTTATTGATATATCTATATTAACTAGAAGCATGTTTGTATCTTCGTGTTTGATTATTTTGACCTGAGGCAAATTCCAGCTGTGAGGGTGGTGCAGCTGAAAGTGAAACTATGAATGAAATGAGCAGAATTGTCTTTGTTCAGATGTAATTTTTGGCTACACACACTAACCGTGATGTCACCTAAACCTCACGTGCTGATAAGAGAAAGAAAAACCAAAAGTTGGATTCACAGATGTTTTTTTCTTTGGTTTGTGGGTTTAACAGCTTAAATAAATAACTTATTTAATTTACCTCCCACCCGTGTGGGACTGAAACCTTTTTATCTATGTTCATACTTTAAAACTGGATTCAGCGTTTGTTAAATTCTTCAAATATTTAATATTAAATGTATTATTATTATAATAATAATTATTGCTGTTGTTTTCTTCTATTACATGTGTGAATACTTAATGGCAGCAATGAGTTTAGATTATTGATGTTTGCAGGTAAACGTCAATAAAGGAGAATCATTTTAGTTTAATCTGTAAAAATGTTGCTGTAACTTTGTTTGGAACAATAAGGGACATTAATAACTGTTTGACTGGTTGAAGTCATTATTCAGACTGCATGTGTGTGTGAATATCTCAAAAACATCGGTCTACAAATAATAACAATAACATCATGAATGTCTGTGTATGTGATCGTGTATTCAGACGCAGTGTCAGAGTTAACAGATTTTAGTATCACAGCTCACAGACGGACGCCCGACTGTGACTGCAGCTGGTACCGCGCTCTCTGACCCAGCAGAGTTAAATCCTTCAACAGCAAACAAGTAACAAAAGTGATGAAAAATAATAAGGAAGCTGATTTTATGCAAAATAAGTCCATACGAGGAGGAATTACACTGTTATTAAGACTCTATATTCCATATAAAAAATAAATAATCTTTAGTTTGTCAGTGTGGACTCTATATAAAAACCATAGAGGCTCTCGCTGTTTGCAGGTTGATGGAGAATCACTGTTTTCCAGAGAACTTTGATCTCTAGTCCTGACACTGGTATGAAGTGGATCACTTCATTTCATTGAACTCAGAGTTAAACCTGACAGAACCTCATTAACCCTCTAATCCTGCCTCTCAGGGCCACTCAGACCTGACATAAATCTCTTCATTACATGGTGAACACACAGATGTCCACTGACAATTTACATTTAACATTTTATGGAACTATAACAGGATCGACTGTTGAACCATCAGGTCTCCAGTTGCCCATGTGCACAAAGACTAGAATAAAGGTTTAGTTTTAAGTCTGAACCAGTTGAATCTTATCAGTGTCTAACTGCTTCTAATAGGCACAGTTTATTTTTCATATGTATAAATGTTTCTACACTGACGTAGGCAGACTACAAATGACTCATGAAGCTAATTAAAGCTAATGTGTGAAGAGTTAAAGAGAAATTGAAGTAATAGCTCCGGTTGAAACTGCACAGTACAACACTGTAACCAAACGTGTGAACGAACTAAATTTAATGAACAAAGAGAAAAACAGAAACATGGTAAACTATGAAAAATTTTGATAAAGTACGTAGTTATTGAAACTTCCAGCAGTCGTATTATTTGATCTGAATCAGAATCCAGTGTTTGATGGAAATCTCCTCCTGCTGCACTTCAACACATTAAAGAGAGAGAGATGAAAGAAAAGCTGATGATGAGAGCAGAGAGAGGAAGGTGTACTTACCGTGCAGGAGGATCACAAACACCACAAACATCTTCATGTTCCTGTCAAACTCAGAGACTCTTTAAAAGCCCTTCAGGACATCAGCTCACAGCAGCTTCACTTTCCTCTGCTGATCATCTACTGACACTCTCACACTGCTTCACTGTCACAGCTCAGAGTTCAGCTTCACCTTTGTTAAAGCACATCTGTGGAATGAAGTCCGGCCGGCCACAGATCAGACGTTTGTGAGAACGGAGGCAGTGATTTGCTGGTTCACCTGTGGGGGCGTGGCTAACAGAAAAGTGGATGAACAGGATGGAAAGTATGAGGAAACTGCACTCCTCCTCTTATCAGATACGTTTGTTGATGTTCTTTTACTAAAATGAAAGAGACTTAGTTTCATCACACTTTACTTTTTGCCTATTTAACAGAAGTTAATATTCAGAAGACTGTATTCATGAATATCTGAAACACTGCATGTGTGAAAAGAGAGGGAGAAAACTGTGAGCTCAGATATTTGCTGATCTTTAAAGTTCAAAATCGACACATTCCCACAGACCAATCAGATACAGGATATGAGGAATTATTCACCAGGTGGCCTTTATGACAGGAGAGGAGTTTGGATTCAGCAGCTCTGAGCCTGATACTGAGGTGGACAACTCCAACATACCTGATAACCTGTGGAGTGTGAAAAGGAGTACCACGGTACATTTCACCCTGCCCACATACTACATACATACCGTGGCCCAGTGCTGGATACACGGCCACAGACAGGTTTCTATGTTTTGTCCTGGTTTGGAGACAGCATGCTGGCGTCTGAGCAGAGGAGCCCTGAGGCAAACTCCTCAACGCCAAGTTATCCTGCCCATCAATGAGGTCATGTTGCTGTTTCAGGGCTTCATCTAGATTCCTGCTGATTTAAAGTCTCTGTGAAATAAAGATCTGATATGATAACCTGGTGTTATGTGGCCTGAACCAACAATCCAGCAGAGGTCAGGTAAGCAGGACACTGTGGCAGCCGTCACTCCTGAAGTGGACTCTAAACAGCTCCGTGTGGACTGTGATAAACCAGTACTCAGAGCTTCTAATGACACAAACAGAAGTCTGCATTAAGGATCTGCTGCTTTCACAGGACAACAGCAGAGAGCTGCACAGCAGGATTGTTCTGAGGCCACGAGGGTCACAGAGGAAAACAGGACATGATGTATGTAAGTATGGGGGGAAAAAGCTCAGTGTGGTCATCACCAGGCACCACTGATAATATTCTTATTATGCAAAGAAACTGACTTCAGTAAAAGCAAATATAATTCTCAATTATTAAACATAATATGTTAGTTTTAACTGATGAGGTTTCAGTGAATGTGGTGGGATTTATTTATTTTTATTGGCAGCACAAACTGTTGTAATCCAATTTATCTTGTTAAATCGGTGTAGAGGAGGAAGATGTTTTTGTCTGTGTGCAAACAAATTCACATTTTAATGTGTGAGACAGTTTGTTTCTGCAGGCTCTGAGGCATTTAATGAACCAAAGGACAGAAACAAAGCGTAGACATACATGCCAAAGTTTCTGTCAAACTTTTTAAATTGGTCCTAATTTTAATTCTCTGTGACGTTATGAAGTTTTAAAAAGTCTTAAATCGAACTTTCCTGAAGCCCACATTCAGCCTCAAACACATCAGAAGCATCACAAACACCACAGTAGAAGAACAACACTGATCAAATGAAACCTTATCAAGTTTTTATTTCACAGTTTATAAAATTACAAAAATGTAAAAATATCAGATTTGGCCTCATCTGTAGTCCCTGTGCAGACCAACCAATAAATGAAGAGAAACAGTAAACGTGGTCAGTCTGTGGGCCACTCCTGTCTGTGCTGTTGTTGTACCATCTACCAGCCAACATACAAAGAGCTGAAGTGAAACTGAGTGACAGGAACAGTGTCACTGAAGCCACTATCTGCAGGTTTTTTAGATTTCTGCTGCTTCCCTATTCTGGCACACATGGCAACCAGCCTGCTTGCAGTCAATGAACCATCCACGTCCATTTTCAGTGGGTGGATACAGGCAGTATCATGGGAAATAAATGATCCGTTATAAATGTTTTACACCGAGTGAAGTGAGACTGAAGGGTCAGAGCTGTCTGAATTCTCTAAATACCAACAAAAGAGTCCTCAGTGCTTTTGTGCTGTCCCACACTACACAGCAAAGCAAAAGTGATTCTCTGCTCAGACGACATTTAAAGTGCATCAGCAGGTACATTTTTGAAATGCTTTTTATTCTTGTTGTGCTGAAGCACAGTCAGATTTCTCTACTGTTGACTCTGATTGTAAAGAAGTATAACAGGAACGCCTGTCGGACCATCAGGTCTCCAGTTGCCCGTGTCCACAGAGATTGTAGTAAAGGTTGAGTTCAGGAGATTTTCTCTCTGCACATTAAGTTTCTTCAAACAGTTCTTTCTGTAAATATCACTGAGTAAAAAGTACTTCAGCATTTAGATGCAGTGTTGAAGTCCTTGTCACGGTGTGAGCCGTATAGACCCAAAACAGATACAACACGGGCACCAGATGTGTGTGTCAGGTATTTATTAGTGAAAAAGTGAAAAACGTGAATACTCACTGGTGTGGAGTTCAGTTGCTATATACAGGTGGAGTGAAACAGTGACTAAGTGTAGGCAGTGATAACAATGATCACATGGGAATTAACTACACAAGTATACTTGGGACTGGGGTAATA